>NC_042982.1:12589080-12889497 GCF_901001165.1 Salmo trutta | reverse complement strand
TATAAGGTCCCACAGTTGACAATACATGTCAGAGCAAAAACCAAGCCATGAGGTCGAAGGATTTGTCCGTAGAGCTCCAAGACAGGATTGTGTCGAGGCACAGATCTGGGGAAGGGTACCAAAAAATGTCTACAACATTGAAGGTCCCCAAGAACACAGTGGCCTCCATCATACTTAAATAGAAGAAATTTGGAACCACCAAGACTCTTCCTAGAGCTGGCCGCCCGGCCAAACTGAGCAATCGGGGGAGAAGGGCCTTGGTCAGAGAGGTGACCATGAACTCGATGGTCACTCTGACAGAGCTCAAGAGTTCCTCTGTGGAGATGGTTGTCCTTCTGTAAGGTTCTTCCATCTCTGCAGAACTCCACCAATCAGGCCTTTATGGTGGCCAGACAGAAGCCATTCCTCAGTAAAAGGCACGACAGTCCACTTGGAGTTTGTCAAAAGGCCCCTGAAGGACTCTCAGACCATGAGAACCAAGATTCTCTGGTCTGATGAAACCAAGATTGAACTCTTTGGCCTGAATGCCAAGCGTCACGTCTGGACGAAACCTGGCACCATCCCTACGGTGAAGCATGGTGGTGGCAGCATCATGCTGTGGGGATGTTTTTCAGGGGCAGAGACTGGGAGACTAGTTGGGATTGAGGGACAGACGAATGAAACAAAGTACAGAGCGATCCTTAATGAAAACCTGCTCCAGAGCACTCAGGACCTCAGACTGGGGCGAAGGTTCACCTTCCAACAGGACAACGACCCTATGCACACAGCCAAGACAACGCAGGAGGGACTTCGGGACAAGTCTCTGAATGTCCTTGAGTGGCCCAGCAAGAGCCCGGACTTGAACCCGATCGAACATCTCTGGAGAGACCTGAAAATAGCTGTGCAGCGACGCTCCCCATCCAACCTGACAGAGTTAGAGAGGATCTACAGAAAAGAATGGAGAAACTCCCCAAAAACAGATGTGCCAAGCTTGTAGCGTCATACCCAAGAAGACTCGAGGCTGTAATCGCTGTCAAAGGTGCTTCAACAAAATAATGAGTAAAGGGTCTGAATACTTATGTTTCTTTTTAATATGTGCAAACATTTCTACATCTGTTTTTTGCTTTGTCATTATGGGCTATTGTGTATAATTGATGAGGGAAAAAAACAATTTAATCCATTTTAGAATAAGGCTGTAACGTAAAAAAATGTGGAAAAAGTCAAGGGCTCCAAATCAGTGTGCTGAGGAAATATATTTCATCCATATCTCTCTTTTCTCAGAATGGTCAATTATGTAAAACAGGAGAAATGTGCTGGAATGCACTTTGTCTAGACTAGAGCAGTCAGCAACTGTATATTATAATGACATAACTGAGGGTTATATTGGGTAGCTACAGTAACATTACAGTTCCAATAGGTGGCTGCTATCTGGGAAGGTCCAGAGCAGTCTTGCACATGTGTACAATGCACTGTAAAATACTTCAGCGTTCCTATTTAGGAATTTAGCATACTTAATAATACAATACATATGGGAAAAAACAGGTTGGATCAATGTGATTACGTTGAATCAATGTGGAAAACTGATTGGATTTGCCAAAAGTCATCAACATTAGGGCATTTCTGCCTTTTTCACCCAACATTTAACCTAAATCCAATGACGATTGTTTTGTTGATTTCACATTGAATACACGTTAGTTGACAACTCAACCAAATGTAAAAACTAGACATTGAACTGACGTCTGTGCCCAGTGGGATGTCATCTCACTATTTCCCTCAAAACAATTCATAGCTTGATAGAGAGATGGCAACTACAGCACAGCTCCTCATGTAACATGCAATGTATTTCAACCAGGGCTGTCAAATGATAAGAAAATAATTGAGTTAATCGCAGGATTTGCTGTGATTCATCATGATTAATCGCAAATTCAGAATTTGCTCAAATTGAACTGTAATTTATGAATTATTTTTATACAAAAAGCATTACAAGAATATTGACGTCTTGATTTTGTCCAAAGTAACAGTTATCAAAATTAGGTACATTGACAAAGTATAATTTCTTTAACGTCAATGTCAACTTGTTTTGACATCACCTTGTCCTGATTGTTTTAGCTGTATTGATGTACTTTGGATATTTTCAGTGTATTTTGAACGCTTTCAGACAATACGATTAATCACAATAAAAAAAACAGTTTTGCACTAAAATGAACTAGAGTTATTTGATTAACTCTGACAGCCCTAATTTCAACACATTGTAATTGTTGAGTTGCATGGAATTACACTTCCTTTGACAATTGTGGCTCTCAGCACCCATTGTGCCCCACAAAATCAGTGAGATGACTTTCTTCTGCATATAATGACTCATATCACACTCTGTATCACACAGCTCCTGTGGTGTATTTTAATGTGTTTCCTTCCCAACCTCTGTATTGTTATTCTACTGAACATCTATTTTTTCTCAGCCTATTCAGATGCCCTATTTCCTGTTCGCATTTCTTCTTTTTTTATGCATATTTTCACACTCATTCCCCCGTGTCCTCTTTTACCCCCACCTCTCCCTCGTTTAATCTATTCTTCCTGGATCACTCCCCCCTGTTGGTCACTGAAACCCCATTGAGCTTTATGAGTGGTTGAAGACAGAGTGGCTGATGGGGCCTGTCTCCTGTCTTGTCACCTGACCCAGCCTGCATGACTCCACCTAGGAAACTGGGCCTTGGACTGTTTTACCATTTGTTACCTGATATGAAATAAAATAGGAAATAACAATATTAGTATCAAAATCTTCCCACTGCCCAAAAACTGGTTGAATCAACGTTGTTTGCATATAATTTCAACCCCAAAAATCTATTTGATGACATTGATTCAATGTGGGAAACTGATTGGATTTGCAGTCATCAATGTAAGGGAATTTCATCTTTTTTTCACCCAATGTTTAACCTAAATCAAATGTCATGGTGCCATTTTTTGTTGATTTCACATTGAATTAAAATTAGCTGACAACATTACTAAATGTATTTAAAAAATAGACATTGAACTGACTTCTGTGCCCAGTGGGATCCTTAGTAGCATATACAAACCTAACCGTTTATAACCTCAGCCTATACAAACCTAACCGTTTATAACCTAAGCCTATACAAACCTAACCGTTTATAACCTCAGCCTATATAAACCTAACCGTTTATAACCTCAGCCTATACAAACCTAACCGTTTAGAATCTCAGCCTATACAAACCTAACCGTTTATAACCTCAGCCTATACAAACCTAATCGTTTATAACCTCAGCCTATACAAACTTAACCGTTTATAACCTCAGCCTATACAAACCTAACCGTTTATAACCTCAGCCTATACAAACCTAACCCTTCAGAATCTCAGCCTATACAAACCTAACCGTTTATAACCTAAGCCTATACAAACCTAATCGTTTATAACCTCAGCCTATACAAACTTAACCGTATATAACCTCAGCCTATACAAACCTAACCGATTAGAATCTCAGCCTATACAAACCTAACCGTTTAGAATCTCAACCTATACAAACCTAACCGTTTAGAATCTCAGCCTATACAAACCTAACCGTTTATAACCTCAGCCTATACAAACCTAACCGTTTAGAATCTCAGCCTGTACAAACCTAACCGTTTATAACCTCAGCCTGTACAAACTTAACCGTTTATAACCTCAGCCTGTACAAACCTAACCGTTTATAACCTCAGCCTGTACAAACCTAACCGTTTATAACCTCAGCCTGTACAAACTTAACCGTTTAGAATCTCAGCCTATACAAACCTAACCGTTTATAACCTCAGCCTATACAAACTTAACCGTTTATAACCTCAGCCTATACAAACCTAACCGTTTATAACCTCAGCCTATACAAACCTAACCGTTTATAACCTCAGCCTATACAAACCTAACCGTTTATAACCTCAGCCTATACAAACCTAACCGTTTATAACCTCAGCCTATACAAACCTAACCGTTTATAACCTCAGCCTATACAAACTTAACCGTTTATAACCTAAGCCTATACAAACCTAACCGTTTATAACCTCAGCCTATACAAACCTAACCGTTTATAACCTCAGCCTATACAAACCTAATCGTTTATAACCTCAGCCTATACAAACTTAACCGTTTAGAATCTCAACCTATACAAACCTAACCGTTTATAACCTCAGCCTATACAAACCTAACCGTTTATAACCTCAGCCTATACAAACCTAACCGTTTATAACCTCAGCCTATACAAACCTAACCGTTTATAACCTCAGCCTATACAAACCTAACCTTTCAGAATCTCTTGCAATAACTACGAATAGCTGAGACATTCCTTTCATCATCACTCAGTCAGAAGTACAACAAGTATTGCATGGTCATATATCAGTGATGTATCTTTTTTGTACATTTAGCTTTATAAGACTAACCCATCACACCTCTTTTTTCAATCCATTCATGTAACACCCATCTTATGCGGCTTCATATGCCTATGGACAACAATGCAAACTGAACTGGCTTTGTATTAGATGTAAGATGGAGACGGTGGGTAGGGTGAACATCTTCCCACTCGAATTGACTTTTTTAATGTCAATTTTTGCATGAATTATTACTTTGTTTGCTCCTGTATTTCTACTGAGCTCATTTAGTTTTTAGTTTTTTATTCAGATTTTTTACTATTTCTTATTGTTGTCGCATTATCGAGCGGGAACCTGCAAGTAAGCGTTTCATTGGACTGTGTGTATACTACAGTATGTGTATCCTGTGCGTACGACAAATCAACTTTGAACTTGTACTAGTGGTCTGCAGAAGCCCACAGTCAGTTCACTATCCTAGGGCACTGAGCTGGCTTTAGCTGAGCACGAGAACCAACCTTTTATTGGCATTGATGGTAGACTATCACAGCAAACATTCTACTCCATATAAGCTGTGCGGGCCAGATAAACAAGGCATGGATGTCCATTGAATGAGCGTTATCTTAACAACCTTTGAAACTGCTATCATTGCACCACATTTATCCTGACAGAGGTTGCCGTCGAGATTACAGGGCCATAAGACTTTATTTAAGTAACCTCTGCATTTACTGCCACAATTATTCAGCTAGGTAATTTATGATAGCAGGCTTAGAACAAGATAGTAGAATATAATTATTACATTCTATTAGAAGTGACATCCGTAAGAGCAACTATAAGCACAGTGACAAATGACAAGGTAACACTGTTATGGGTATTTCCACTGTCGTACTACAGCACATGGGGTAAAATTGCCATATGCTATAAATATTTAGTTAGCCAATCACCGCTTCATCAGATGTTGGCCTGAGTTCGAAGGTCAAGTTGTTTGATCTGCTCCATCCAGCTGTCCCTATGATTGAGCATTGCTCAGAACCAGCAGGGAAGGTTTTCCCACTAAAACTGAACATATGGCTGAATGGTGACCCCCTCCCTCACTTTTTACTGATTGATCTCCACTGTGACAAGTAGCATTGCAACCGTGCATCTGTTGGAGACCAGGTGACGTCTTCGACTTCAGAAGAGATTTGAATTCCCCTTTTCCCTATAAGTTTATCAACATGTAGAAATAACAGAAGCAAAGCAACAGAAGTTGTATCCACCCTGCACTTGAATAACCTCTTGAATGGTAGGATTCCCACTGGGTACAGACGTCAGTTCAACGTCTAGTTTTGATTACATTTGGTTGAGTTGTCAACTAATGTGAAGTTAACGTGAAATCAACAAAAAAAGTCACCATGTCATTGAATTTGGGTTAAAGGTTGGGTGAAAAAAAGACAAAATTCCCATACGTTGGTGATCAATCAGTTTTCCACTTTGATTTAATGTCATCACATTGGATTATGGGGTTGAAATTATGTGGAAATAATGTTGATTCAACCAGTTTTTTCCCAGATGGGTGTTGGCGATAAGGAGACTTTAGGATGAGATACGGTCACATACAACGGTCACATACAGTGCCTTGCAAAAGTATTCATCCCCCTTGGTGTTTTTCCTATTTTGTTGCATTACAACCTGTAATTTAAATAGAATGACTTGTTTAAAAATGACTTGTTTCAAAACATTCGAAAAAATAAAAAACAGAAAAGTGGTGCATGCATATGTATTCACCCCTTTGCTATGAAGCCCCTAAATAAGATCTGGTGCAACCAATTACCTTCAGAAGTCACATAATTAGCTAAATAAAGTCCCCTGTGTGCAATCTAAGTGTCACATGATCTCAGTATATATACACCTGTTCTGAAAGGCCTCAGAGTCTGCAACACCACTAAGAAAGGGGCACCACCAAGGAAGCGGCACCATGAAGACCCAAGGAGCTCTCCAAACAGGTCAGGGACAAAGTTGTGGAGAAGTACAGATCAGGGTTGGGTTATAAAAAAATATCTGAAACTTTGAACATCCCACGGAGCACCATTAAATCCATTATTCAAAAATGGAAAGAATATGGCACCACAACAAACCTGCCAAGAGAGGGCTACCCACCAAAACTCATAGACCAGGCAAGGAGAGCATTTATCAGAGAGGCAACAAAGAGACCAAAAATAACCCTGAAGGAGCTGCAAAGCTCCACAGCGGAGATTGGAGTAGCTGTCCATAGCACCACTTTAAGCCTTACACTCCACAGAGCTGGGCTTTACAGAAGAGTCGCAAGAAATAAGCTATTGCTTAAAGAAAAAAATAAGCAAACAGTTTTGGTGTTCGCCAAAAGGCATGTGGGAGACTCCTCAAACATATGGAAGAAAGTACTCTGGTCAGATGAGACTAAAATTGAGCTTTTTGGCCATCAAGGAAAACGCTAAACCCAGCACCTCTCATCACCCCAAGAATACCATCCCCACAGTGAAGCATGGTGGTGGCAGCATCATGCTGTGGGGATGTTTTTCATCGGCAGGGACTGGGAAACTGGTCAGAATTGAAGGAATGATGGATGGCGCTAAATACAGGGTTTTTCTTGAGGAAAACTGTTTGTCTTCCAGAGATTTGAGACTGGGACGGAGGTTCAAAGCAACAGTCGAGTGGTTTAAGGGGATACATATAAATGTATTGGAATGGCCTAGTCAAAGCCCAGACCTCAATCCAATTGAGAATCTGTGGTATGACTTAAAGATTGCTGTACACCAGCGGAAACAATCCAACTTGAAGGAGCTGGAACAGTTTTGCCTTGAAGAATGGGCAAAAATCCCAGTGGCTAGACGTGCCAAGCTGATAGAGACATACCCCAAGAGACTTGCAGCTGTAATTGCTGCAAAAGGTGGCTCTACAAAGTATTGACTTTGGGGGGCGGGGGGGGGGGTGAATAGTTATGCATGCTTTTGTTTTGTCTTATTTCTTGTTTGTTTGACAATAAAACTATTTTGCATCTTCAAAGTGGTAAGCATGTCGTGTAAATCAAATGATACAAATCCCCCCAAAATATATTTTAATTCCAGGTTGTAAAGCAACAAAATAGGAAAAATGCCAAGGGGGGTGATTACTTTCACAAGCCACTGTAGGAAGACTGAACCAGGCCAGCATTTGGTAACACGTATCTGTGAAGTGTAAATAATGTAAATAAGGACTCGACCAGAGCAACCTCGGTTCCAACGACTCACAGTGGAGTTCTCTGTATCCTGAACTGATATCTTCTTTGTGTGGAATTTATGGTTGTGAATCAGTGGGTCCAACTATTATCTCCTTCAGATGCCGTTCAACAACACAAAATCGTCCTTCTTGCTATTTTTTTAACCTTTCTTTACAACACTCTCGCACTGGTTCTATGCACACTCCCTAGACTCTACCCACACATACTACACTGTCACTCCAACATACACACGCAACACACACATGCATATTTATGCCACACACATACACACACATCGAGACACTTTCACACTCTTCACATAAGCTGCTGCTACCCTGATTGCCTAATCACTTTTACCCATATCTACATGTACATACTGTATTACCTCAATGACCTCAACTACCTCATACCCCTGCACATTGACTCAGTACTGGTACTCCTTGTGTATATAGCCTCGTTATTTAAATTTTGGGTTACTACACCTGTAGTCTACACCTGTAGTATTTGGCACATGACCCATATATTTGATTTGAATTTATGCATAATTTTTTTTTAAATCAATCTGATTTTTTTAATTCCTTGAAGTCTGAGTACTCGAGATGCAAGCACTTACATTTATAAGCAAGAGATGCTGTTTATTTAGCTGTGTAGATGTTGTTATTTAAGTTCCAAGGCCCGTGTTTGTGTACTAGTGCCTATCACTGCCGGGAATTAGGGGGCATTCACCTAGGACCTCGGCCAAACCACCTACACAATACTTAGTACAGAAAATAAAGATAAAGCAGTGCCCAATTCAGGGGCCAAAATACAGCAATGCAAAATTCATATACTGTTCGAATTGTTTTTGCTATCTAGAACCTTAGGAGAATCCTTTGAAGAACCCTTTTGGGTTCCATGTAGAACCCTTTTTTTTACAGAGGGTTCTACATGGAACCTAAAATGGTTCTACTATGGGAAAAGCTGAAGAACCCTTTGGGAACCTTTTTTTCTAAGAATGTAGATGCCATCTTTCCATTTTGGAAACAATTCGGCAAACTTTGCCACAGATCTTACACAACCGTGACATTGACCATCAGTCATTGACCTTCAGATTTGGCCGATACTAGATCAGGGATATGCTGAAAATACCAGTGGAGGGTTAACATTAGCGCCAATTTTTTTTTTTACAGGCATTAAACAAATAAACACCTACCACACAAACCGAACCAGTCATGCCAACTGGGTGTGAGGCTTGTATTCCATCAGAGTGATCTAGGCTATTTCAAGATCTTTATCTATTTCTCATAGCAACAGAGGACTGCAAAGCCAAGAATTTAATTACTGTGTAGATTAGGCTACTGTGTAGATAACATCTCACGTTCAAGTTCATGGAGGACATATTCAAAGACAGCTACATAATCATAATATTTCTGAAAATGTGATTGGCATTCATGCCTAAATTCTCTGCTGTCTTGACATACAATGTCACGCTGGTATAAAGGATTTGGAGACAGGCGCAGGAATACACAATAGGGGTTTTTAATACACCCAAAACAAACACGAATACAAAAACACTGGGCTGTACCTAAACAAAAGGGCGAGGGTAAACCTCGTTAAACGACACGGGACGATACTCGTAATACACAATATATACAGCACGCAGCTTAACAGCTGCACCAACGCATAGGCACTCACACCACCAACAGACATGGAACCAGGTGTGTGTAATCAGACAAGACAGTCCGGGGTTGATGATAAGGAATCCCGTTCAGTGAAGCCTAGAAAGCCGGTGACGTAGACCTCCGGAACTGGTGAACAGAATGAGCAGCAGTACCGGGGGGATCCGTGACAAACAAGGCCTATAAGCAATTAGCTCATTGATTTGTCTTCTGTAATTTTAGGAGGGTCTCACAGTAGAAATGGCCGGTGGGTGTTTTTTTTGCAGAGAAACTAGGCAATGATGGAAAGTGATGATGACACACAGGAGCATCTTTCAGGTTTTCATTAGGAGCAAAGCCAATGAATAGTCACTGCTCAGCGGCGAAAGCAGAGGATTTCTCTGATTGATTTGCTGCCACCTTATGGTAGATGCATGTGTTGCACTAGGGGCCAAACATACTGCATGTAGCAATACCCTGCAAAAGAAAAACTACATAGACCAGCATACATTTCAAGCTTGTCCATGCTGGTGTATGGTGGTCCATGCTGGTCAGTGCTGGTCAAGTTGGTTGGAACAGCATTGCCTAGCTGGTCAAGCTGGTCTTAACTGGTCAAGCATATGCTGGTCTACGCTGTTTTTTTCAGTAGATATTGTGACAATGTTTTTGAAATCAGATGATACTTTTAAACTATATTATTGTTATTATTGAAAAAGAAGCCCCAATTCATGGATTCAGAAAAGACAAACCAATCTATAGTGTTGCAATGCAGAATATACTGTAACTACAGTAAAAAAGGCATCATTTTGGTGACAAATTAATGGAGGCTAAACTGAGTGCATATACCTTTTGGTTGCTGTCAATAACATAACTTTGCCCACAACAAAGCAGGATGCATTTGTCAAGGAACCACTTCATTGAGAAGATGTTTTATGACAACTGTTTGACACCTCCTCATACCGGAAGGCTCCTATTTTTGTTGCACTGTTGTTGATGTCATGTGGAAGTGGCACTGCAATAATGTATTAATTGCATGCAAATTAGAGCCTTCAATTGTAACTAATCTGGCCTGTGTTTAAGAGAGAAACACTGCCGCTATCTCACTCTCTAACCAAGGCGCATGAATTGAACTAACACTTGGATAAAGGTTGGGTTTTACAGAAAGAGGAAATACATTTTCGAATGGACTACTATGGGCTCAGGGACCAATCACAGTGGTAATACAAAAACGCCTGATGTAATTGGTTACATTGCAGAAATCCGACCAACCATTTGTTACATGGACTGACCAATAGATTGTGGTTACATGTATTTTTCTAAGCTTATTCGTGTTTTATTACATTTTCTGCCAAATGCATTCATGTTTCCAATGAGAATGTGGAAATATGAAAACACTAGCATATTACACTATAAGATTACCTGCTAATGGGATTAAACTGTACTAGCTAGTAAATTACAGTACTGTAAATAATTTGAGGGGTGGTGATTAGGCCCAATGAGAGGTGTCCTCTGCATCACTGTTGTCCAATCTACTAGTACCGTGATATTTCTGAGTGGTAGGCCGGTGCTACGTGGTTGAAATGGAGTGGAGTGATAGGTTTGTGGTGATTGTATGGAGATTGTGACATCCGGTTAAATGGCGTCCCTTGACAAGGCAAGAACAAGATGTAAGTCAGGAGAAGTGCAGTATTATCATAAGGAGACGTATACTTGGAATACGGTGGAGGAATGGAGGGGAAAAGAGAGGCAGAGGAGGTTTAAGAGAGAGAGGGAGGAAGAGGGTGAGCTTGAGTCGGTTAAAAATGGTGGAAAAAAGGGAGATGGTTTGTTAAAGAAGAATGGTAGAAAGTGTAAGCAGAGTGAGTTGAAGACAGGAGGAGAAATGGAAGTGAATGAGGGCGAAGGATCGGAGGTGGTAGGTGTGGTGAAGTTCTCAAAGCCCAAGGCTTGCCCCGAGGGTCAGGATAAAGATTAGTCTGAGACAGTAGGAGTGACGTTTTTGGAAAAAGTGTACTCTTGCCTTTTGGCTGATCCATTTGAGGTTTCAGGGTGGGTGAAAACAGAGTTGGGTGCTGTGGAATTGCTGAGGGTAACCAGAAGTGGTCTTGTGATAATTGTTTGTGTTTCTGCTGGTCAGAAGGAGCAGGCACTCCATGTTAAACGAATGGGGGCAAGACGTGAATTGTTTTGGTCTCAAGAAAAGGGCGCCATTGAAAGGAGTGATTACTGGGGTAGCGGTAAATGTGAAAGCTGACAAACTGAAGGGGAAGATTCCCGGTGTTTGTGATGCTCGTCGTTTGGTGCGATGCAGACAGGGTGGCGTGAGTGGAGAAACAGAAGAGTCATTGTCTGTTCTTTTGAGTTTTGATGTTGAGTCTGCACGACAAAGGGATGTTAGGATATATAAATTAACCTGTCCAAGCTTTTGTGCCAACTACATTACATTGTTACAGGTGTCAAGCTTATGGGCATGTGGCAGCAGTGTGTAGGAGGGAGGTTCCTAGGTTAGAGAAGTGTGCAGAAGGGCATGAGACAAAGGAATGTGTAGCACTGGGGAAAGTAATGGTACAGCATGTGTTAATTGTAGGGGTGATAAATTAAAGGAGAGCCGCACACTCTAGGAGCTCAGATGTAGTAATGTAATAACCTAATATCGGTTAGACAGCTTGTCTGTCGAAATGTTGGATATTAGGTTATTAAATTACTGCATCTCAGCTCCTAGAGTGTGCGGCTCTCCTTTCATTTTTCAAGTGTTCTACTCCGCTAGCCAGCACCTCACCTAAATAGGTGTGCGTTTCTTTCGCCTCTAGATTAATTGTAGGGGTGCCCATGGGGCTGGGGATCAGAAATGCTCGGTGCGAGAGAGGCAGGTTGAGGTTTCCAGGGTTAGAGTAGTACAGAAGTTGTCATATGCTGAGGCAGTGAAGAAAGTAGAGGAAGATGGGTCAAGGGGGAGGGATCCTGAGAGGAGTGTTGTACAGAGGGATAAACCATCAAGTGATATATGTTTCAGTAAGATTGGCTTTTAGGCATTTATAGTAATGGTTATCAACTGTACTGCAGGGATGGAATGTAAGTTGCAAAAAATAGAGGTTATGGTGGCAGCTGCAGAGAGGTATTTGGGTGTGCGAGACTTAAAAATCAAACATTTATTTAACTAGGAAAGTCAGTTAAGAACAAATTCTTATTTACAACGACGGCCTACTCCAGCCAAACCCAGACGCCCTATGGGACTCCCAATCACAGCAGGTTTTGATACAGTCTGGATTCGAACCAGAGTGTCTGTAGTGACGCCTCAAGCACTGAGATGCAGTGCCTTAGACCGCTGCTCCACTCAGGACATCAAAATAATTACAGGGTGTGTTAAGTGGTGGTGTTCCATCCTTTCAGGCTGTTGGCCTGAGGTAGGACTAAATAGATTTAAATAGTGGAGTATGGTATTTATTAATACTTTTTGTGAGTGTAGTGTTAGATGGTAACACTTAGCAAAGTATAAGGGAGTTATACATACCGCACCAACAGGTCCACAGATGATGCAATCTCTATTGCACTCCACACTTCCCTTTCACACCTGGACAAAAGGAACACCTATGTGAGAATGCTATTCATTGACTACAGCTCAGCGTTCAACACCATAGTGCCCTCAAAGCTCATCACTAAGCTAAGGACTCATCCCTAACCCTGGGACTAAACACCTCCCTCTCAAACTGGATCCTGGACTTCATGACGGGCCGCCCCCAGGTGGTAAGGGGAGGTAACAACACATCCGCCACGCCGATCCTCAACAGGGGGGCCCCTCAGGTGTGCATGCTCAGTCCCCTCCTGTACTCCCTGTTCACTCATGACTACAAGGCCAGGCACGACTCCAACACCATCATTAAGTTTGCTGATGACACAACAGTGGTAGGCCTGATCCCCAACAACGATGAGACAGCCTATCGGGAGGAGGTCAGTGACCTGGCTGTGTGGTGCAAGGACAACAACCTCTCCCTCAATGTGATCAAGACAAAAGAGATGATTGTAGACTACAGGAAAAGGAGGACCCATTCTCATCGACAGGGCTGTAGTGGAGCAGGTTGAGAGCTTCAAGTTCCTTGGCGTCCACATCACCAACAAACTAACATGGTTCAAGCACACCAAGACAGTCGTGAAGAGGGCACGACAAAACCTATTCCCTCTCAGGAGACTGAAATGATTTAGCATGGGTCCTCAGATCCTCATAAGGTTTTACGGCTGCACCATCGAGAGCATTCTGATGGGTTGCATCACTGCCTGGTATGGCAACTGTTCGGCCTCCGACCACAAGCCACTACAGAGGGTAGTGCGTATGGCCCAGTACATCACCGCAGCCAAGCTTCCTGCAATCCAGGACCTCTATACCAGGCGGTGTCAGAGGAAGGCCCTAAAAATTGTCAACGACCCCAGCCACCCTAGTCATAGACTGTTCCCTCTGCTACCACACAGCAAGTGGTACCGGAGCACCATGTCTAGGTCCAAGAGGCTTCTAAACAGCTTCTATCCCCAAGCAATAAGACTCCTGAACATCTAATCAAATGGCTACCCAGACTATTTGCATTTCCCCCCCCCATTATCTACACATGCTCACTTTAATAACTCTTGTAAGTTTGTAAGTAAGCATTTCACTGTAAGGTTTACACCTGTTGTATATTCGGCGCACGTGACAAATACAATTTGATTTGATTTGATACAACATATGTAGCGGTAATGCAACATATGTTGGATGTCAACCGCCGTTAATCCTTATTGAAAAGAAGCAGAAGCAGAAGCAAAAGAAGAAGCAGAAGCAGAAGTCTACGTGGTTGCTAGGGCTGTTAGAACGGAAACTGAATAAAGCGTCCCTGGAAGCTCCATCAGCAGATTCTGTTTTAATATGTTGTGGTTGTTTAGGTAGCAGACCCAGTGCAACTATTATACTCATTTGTAAGGGAAAATGTCGATTATAATCGCACTTGATTGATCTTACCCTTACTGGGACAGGAGAAGAACTTGTAGTTAGGTAGGTAAATCGTCAAAATTTTTTGTCCAAGTTTAAAGCTAGCTAATATGCTAACGTTAGCTAAATACAGTAACGTTAGCATGCTAACGTTTTCCTCTGAGATGACACCTCCCTGCCTTGATCTGTCAGGGAACTTAACGTTAGCCAGCTATATAGCTTGTTATTCTAATTTAAACGGCCATCTAGCTAATGTAGCTAACTAGCTCGTTACGTAGCTAAACTGACGTTAGCCAACTACATTCACGTACTAGCTAGCTAAAAAGCAAAGTTAAAACTACTATACTGTGGTTTTAACTCGCTAAATTAGCGAATTAATGTTAACTCCCGCTACCCCCTTTTGTTTTCACTTGAAAACGTTTCCCCTTTTAACTGTGGCAAAGGGTTCTTCATTGTGACCAGATACACTTAGCTAGCTACCCAACTACTATAGCTAACGTTACGTGGATAGAGTTTGCAAAACCCAATAATAGCATAGACCCATATAGGCACTGGTGTAAAGTACTTACATATTGTTTAATATATATATATATATATATATATATATATATTTTACCAAGTAAGTTGACTGAGAACACATTCTCATTTACAGCAACGACCTGGGGAATAGTTACAGTGGAGAGTGGGGGATGATTAGGTGGCCAGATTGGGAATTTAGCCAGGACACCGGGGTTAACACTCCTACGATAAGTGCCATGGGATCTTTAGTGACCACAGAGTCAGGACACCCGTTTAACGTCCCATCAGAAAAACGGCACCCATCACAGGGCAATGTCCCCAATCACTGCCCTGGGGCATTGGGATATTTTTTTAGACCAGATGGAAGGGTGCCTCCTACTGGCCCTCCAACTACTTAAGTCGTTTTTTGGGTAATCTGTACTTTACTATTTATATTTTTGACAACTTTTACTTCACTACATTCCTAAAGAATGCTTAGCAGGACTGGAAAATGGCCAAATTCACACACTTATCAAGATCCCTGGTCACCCATACTGCCTCTGATCTGGCGGACTTATTAAACACAAATGCTTCATTTGTAAAGGAGCTACAGGCAGTTAGATTTGGGTATGTCATTTTAGGCGAAAATTGAAAAAAGGGTCCGATCCTTAAGAGTATATTTAAAACCAAATACCTTTATACTTTTACTCAGGTATTATTTTACTGGGTGACTTTCACTTTTACTTGAGTCATTTTCTATTAAGGTATCTTTACTTTTACTCAAGTATGACAATTGGGTGCTTTTTCCACCACTGCCCATAGGACTGTACACAAATAGAGGTCCCATATGGGATTTGGTTTGTAGTGATGCATGCGCTACTTGCAAATGCAATTCAACCCAGCTAAAATGTTCAAATGGCATCTACAACATGACTATTTCCCCCCCTTAGTAACCATGACAGCAGCTGCTGCTCTACAGATTGGAGACCAGCTGATCCTGGAAGAGGACTACGATGAGAACTATATCCCCTCTCAACAAGGTAGAGAGGAATGATACAGAAGGGGCAGTATGGCAACCTTTCTAGTTGACAGATCAGTAGACTGTACACCGCATTCCTGAAACAGAACTACACAAGCATGGTGCAAATTATTGTAGTGGGCATCAAACACATAGGCACGTCTCAAAACCAAGCAATGCTCTGTTTTACATAGACATGCTGTGCTTCATGACACATTCACTAACTTATTTTGGTTGTGTGAGAAGTCATGTAATGTTAGCTGGATACTTTCCTCACTGCTTTCTTCCCCTCCCCTGTCAGAGATCCACGAGTACGCACGAGAGATTGGCATTGATCCCAATCAGGAGCCGGAGCTCCTATGGCTGGCCAGGGAGGGCATTGTTGCCCCACTGCCTCCCGAATGGAAACCCTGGTAAGCAGGCAGGTGTCTGCCATTATACCAGAAATGGAGTCTGAACCTGGTGGCGTCGGTCGGTAACATCCACTCAAGTGAATTTGAAACCGAATACAAATATTCTCACCTGTGTGGTGAATTTGTGTGTGGATGGTCAACATATTTGTAGAGGGGGGATGCTTTTTGTGCTACGCCAATTAATTGCAGTAAAACAGTACTTTTTATTACATTTTTAACAGTACTTTTTTGATAGTGATTCATTAAGCAAAAATAACACAGATTTGGTCATACTTACTAGTCACAATGTCACCCTTCTCTTGCATGGATCAGTTGTGTCTTGGTCGGGGTCTCGATTCACAGTCTTTTTACTGTAATCTGAGTTTGAAGACACCTGACATTGACTCCATCTCTGGCCCCTAGCTGTGTAACAACAGTGGTAGACTGCCCAGTATTCCCAGACACCATATACACCTACAATCTACCTGTCAAAGGAAAAGTGCTTTCTCCACATCTTTCTTACTCTCTAGATCCTCCCTAGCTGGCCTAGTTCAGTAAGTGGTTTCTTAAATCCCACCTATTAGTGCCACTGTTATTTTAACGTTCACTGGTCTCTTCTCCCTTCTCTGGGTTCTGAGGTGCTGAAGTGACCCCCTCCTCTCCCTCCTCTCGCAGTCAGGACGTGTCGGGGGACGTGTACTACTTCAACTTCTCCTCGGGTCAGTCCACCTGGGACCACCCGTGTGACGAGCAATACCGCAGCCTGGTAAAACAGGAGCGCGAACGAGCCGGCACCCAGCCCCACGGGCCCCCCACCACCGCCACTAAGAAGAAGGAGAAGAAGAAAAAAGACAAAGAGCCAAAGAAGAAGGCGAAAGACCAAGAGCTCCTGAAACCACCAGGAGTGAGTGGGTGTTGTTATGTTCTGAAATACACCAAGCACATGAAGTGAGTCACAGATGTCTCAGAACTCTGCAGTGCTGTTGTGTGTAGATCTATTGGTCTGGAAATAACTTCAACTCTAAATAATGTCAAAGAAGCACGGCTATTCCACATAGTCACTGAGGCGTAGCAGAAAATACTATAAATAGTACAAAGGAAACAAAGTACAAAGATGAGGTCTTTAGAGTGGCTTGGCTGAACCAATACATTATTATATTATTGTCTTGGTTATCAACACAACAGTCACATACTCATGCTTGGTTGCTTCATGGCCCTGAGTTGCTAGGTGATACAGTTGTACCGATATAGGGATTGTCGTAGTGATAATAGAGTTGTAAACAAGTCATTGCCCTAAGTCATTCTCCATTTGCTATGTGTATCCTTTCTTAACAGTCTGTAAACAAAGGGGAAAGTCCTGCATTGAAGGAGAGCCAGACAGAAACAGGGAAGGCCACTCTCGGATTACAGGGACCCTCTGCACCCACCCAGCCCCCTCTCTCCCCCCTGAACGCCCTCTCTAATACAGCACCCCCCAGCTTGGCTCCACTATCCCACCTGTCCACCCTCCCTCCTCTCACCTGGGCTGTATCTCCTCTTTCCCCACTGGGTGGGTCTGTCCGCTGCAGTAAGGCCCTAGCGGACGCCCAAGAGATCCTGGGCCTTTCTCCTGGCTTCTCTAGAGCTTTCTCTGACCCAGTCCCAGAGACTCAGCCTCCACCTGCCTCCTCACACCCTCCCAACACCCCTGGGAGGGGGTTTGAACTGACTTGGGGGCTAGCGCCATACGATGAGGAATGGGACAGGGCAGTGGAGTTTGGCCTAGGGCCCACTGATGACACACAGAGCCAAGCTGATGCAGTTAGTCATGGTAGTATCGAGGGGGGAGCAGAGGGCTTTGTCACTGAGGAGGTGGTGGAATGGAGGGAGGCAGCAGAAGAGGGCAGGGAGAGCAGTAGTGATTTCAGCGACAAGGTGGTCTGTTTGGAAGTGGAGGTAGAGGAAGGAAAGGCTATTGAACCCCAATTGCCATCATGTGGTCATTCTACACCTGGGGCAGTGATGACCGAAACATATGAGGGAAGAGAAAGCCAAGCCAAGCAGAAGGAAAAGTTAATCCCAGGAGTTCACTTACTTGATGCCAGGGACAGTGAGCAGGGCCTCGTCCCCTACCTGGCCCCTCTCTGTCTCTCCCCGGGGCCCATGTCCACTTACTTCTCAGCCGAGAGACATGGAAAGGGAGAGAGCATGGCTGATCCCGCAGGGCAGGGCAGTGCAGGGAGTCGGCAGGTAGGACCACAGATTACAGACAGGCAATAGTAAAACAGGCTCAGAGCGTAAAGGAACTGTTGTAGTCATAGGAGAAGGATTGGTAGAAGCAGGTGAATGATGGGAGCAGTATACCAAATTTGACTCCATGATCCTTGAATATCATGATGATTACTATTAACCTGGCAACTCTATACAACAGATTTGTTCACGTGTGTCTCTCTCTGTCTCTCTCAGCCGTTGAGCTTGACCCTTGGGCCTCTGCAGGCCCCAATGGGGAGCCTGGGGAGCCTTGCTCCACTACGGGGTCTTGATGGCACGGCCTTGAGGGGGTCCCTGGGCAGCTATGGAGGGCTGGAGTCCCTGAAGAGTCCCCTTGGGGTAAGAGCTTTCACCTTGACGAAAAATAATGATAGTTATGTACTGTATTACCTTTATGCTTATAGTGTGCTGTTCAGAGTCCTTAACCTTTTACTTATCTCTTTCTCTCTGTCTCTCCTCGTTCACTTCCTCCCTCCCTCCCCCAAGGGTCCTCTCTCAAGCCTGGGGTCCAGCTTACTGGGAGGGCGACAGGAGGAGCGCGTGTCTTTCTCTCTGCCTGGGTTCGAGGATGACGAGGGTAACATCTCAGAGGATGAGCAGCCGGTACGTCTTTCAACTGGCAACGTGCATACCAGCCCTTTCAGGGCACTGTGAAGCAGAATTTTTGGAGAACAAAAGTGTTTCATTTGTGGAGTATACAGTGCCTTGCAAAAGTATTCATCCCCCTTGGTATTTTTCCTATTTTGTTGCAATACAACCTGTAATTTAAACTGATTTTTATTTGGATTTAATGTAATGGACATACACAAAATAGTAAAAATTGGTGAAGTGAAATGAAAAAAATTACTTGATACATTTTTCTTTTTTTAAGAAATAAATATGGAAAAGTGGTGCGTGCATATGTATTCACCCCCTTTGCTATGAAGCCCCTAAATAAGATCTGGTGCAACCAATTACCTTTAGAAGTCACATAATTAGTTAAATAAAGTCCACCTGTGTGCAATCTAAGTGTCACATGATCTCAGTATATATGCACATGTTCTGTGTGTAACACAGAGTCTGCAACACCACTAAGCAAGGGGCCCCACCAAGCATGTGGCACCATGTAGACCAAGGAGCTCTCCAAACAGATCAGGGACAAAGTTGTGGAGAAGTACAGATCATGGTTGGGTTATAAAAAAATATCCAAAACTTTGAACATCCCACGGAGCACCATTAAATCCATTATTCAAAAATGGAAAGAATATGGCACCACAACAAACCTGCCAAGAGAGTGCTGCCCACCAAAACTCATGGACCAGGCAATGAGGGCATTAGTCAGAGAGGCAACAAAGAGACCAAAGATAACCCTGAAGCAGCTGCAAAGCTCCACTGCGGAGATTGGAGTATTTGTCCATAGGACCACTTTAAGCCGTACACTCCACAAAGCTGGGCTTTACGGAAGAGTGGCCAGAAATAAGCCATTGCTTAAAGAAAAGAATAAGCAAACACGTTTGGTGTTCGCCAAAAGGCTTGTGGGAGACTCCCCAAACATATGGAAGAAGGTACTCTGGTCAGATGAGACTAAAATGTAGCATTTTGGCCATCAAGGAAAAATGTCTCATCAACCCGAGAACATCATCCCCACAGTGAAGCATGGTGCTGTGGGGATGTTTTTCATCGTCAGGGATTGGGAAACTGGACAGTATTGAAGGAATGATGGATGGCGCTAATTACAGGGAAATTCTTGAGGGAAACCTGTTTCAGTCTTCCAGAGATTTGAGACTGGGACGGAGGTTCACCTTCCAGCAGGACAATGACCCTAAGGATACTGATAAAGCACTGGAGTTGTTTAAGGGAAAACACTCGAGTTGTTTAAGGGGAAACATTTAAATGTCTTGGAATGGCCTAGTCAAAGCCCAGACCTCAGTCCAATTGAGAATCTGTGGTATGACTTAAAGATTGCAGGACACCAGCGGAACCCATCAAACTGGAGCAGATTTGCCTTGAAGAATGGGCAAAAATCCCAATGGCTAGATGTGCCAAGCTTATAGAGACATACCCCAAGAGACTTGCAGCTGTAATTGCTGCAAAAGGTGGCTCTTCAAAGTATTGACTTTGAGGGGGTGAATAGTTATGCACGCTGAAGTTTTCTTGTCTTATTTCTTGTTTGTTTCACAATAAAAACTATTTTGCATCTTCAAAGTGGTAGGCATGTTGTATAAATCAAATGATACAACCCCCCCCAAAAATACATTTTAAATCCAGGTTGTAAGGCAACAAAATAGGAAAAATGCCAGGAGGGGTGAATACTTTCGCAAGCCACTGTAAGGTAGATGTGTGACTGTGATGCTGTTTGCAGAGTCCTCGTGGCTCGGCCAGACTGTTACAGAACCTGCACCTGGACTTGGATGCGTTGGGAGGAGGGCTGCAGTATGAGGTACACCACCTTCTTCACCATGCACAACAACACAGCACAAGAACATCAAATAGGGGTCATTTCACACTTATAACAGAACACATACCATGCTCATAATGTTACATAGCACACCTACCACTCACCTTCAACTGTGAACCATTTCACTGAAAATGTCTATTTTATAGCATAACCCCCTTGGGATTTTTCACCTACTTTCAACTCCATCAGTGATACCAGTGCAGACAAGCCCGTGTCATTATTACATTAGAAAACCTCTCTGGGTGTGTTGTGTGGCTAACAGGACAGCGAGGCCAGTGGAGTGGCCCCACCAGAGGAGAGGACAGAAGCAGAGCTACGGGACCTGGCCCTGTCTGGAGAGCACAGCCCTGAGCCCACTCCTCAACAGGTAACACCAACACTACTGATGCGCCTCAATCTATTACGTCTCTCGCTTTCTCTCTTTTCATCCCACTGTCAATCCTGTGGTGTATGTCCGTTGTAGGACTTTCTAGTAGTTTAAACTATACACTTAAATATATTGAACCGTCTCAAACTCATGACTATGCTATCAGATCTGTCTGAAGAGAGATCACAAGATGCAGACCTAGATACAGTGAGGGAAAAAAGTATTTGATCCCCTGCTGGTTTTGTACGTTTGCCCACTGACAAAGAAATGATCAGTCTATAATTTTAATGGTAGGTTTATCTGAACAGTGAGAGACAGAATAACAACAAAAAAATCCAGAAAAATGCATGTCAAAAATGTTATAAATTGATTTGCGTTTTAATGAGGGAAATAAGTATTTGACCCCCTCTCAATCAGAAAGATTTCTGGCTCCCAGGTGTCTTTTATACAAGTAACGAGCTGAGATTAGGAGCACACTCTTAAAGGGAGTGCTCCTAATCTCAGCTTGTTACCTGTATAAAAGACACCTGTCCACAGAAGCAATCAATCAATCAGATTCCAAACTCTCCACCATGGCCAAGACCAAAGAGCTCTCCAAGGATGTCAGGGACAAGATTGTAGACCTACACAAGGCTGGAATGGGCTACAAGACCATCGCCAAGCAGCTTGGTGAGAAGGTGACAACAGTTGGTGCGATTATTCGCATATGGAAGAAACACAAAAGAACTGTCAATCTCCCTCGGCCTGGGGCTCCATGCAAGATCTCACCTCGTGGAGTTGCAATGATCATGAGAACGGTGAGGAATCAGCCCAGAACTACACGGGAGGATCTTGTCAATGATCTCAAGGCAGCTGGGACCATAGGCACCAAGAAAACAATTGGTAACACACTACGCCGTTAAGGACTGAAATCCTGCAGCGCCCGCAAGGTCCCCCTGCTCAAGAAAGCACATATACATGCCCGTCTGAAATTTGCCAATAAACATCTGAATGATTCAGAGGACAACTGGGTGAAGTGTTGTGGTCAGATGAGACCGAAATGGAGCTCTTTGGCATCAACTCAACTCGCCGTGTTTGGAGGAGGAAGAATTCTGCCTATGACCCGAAGAAGACCATCCCCACCGTCAAACATGGAGATGGAAACATTATGCTTTGGGGGTGTTTTTCTGCTAAGGGACAGGACAACTTCACCGCATCAAAGGGACGATGGACGGGGCCATGTACCGTCAAATCTTGGGTGAGAACCTCCTTCCCTCAGCCAGGGCATTGAAAATGGATCGTGGATGGGTATTCTAGCATGACAATGACCCAAAACACACGGCCAAGGCAACAAAGGTGTGGCTCAAGAAGAAGCACATTAAGGTCCTGGAGTGGCCTAGCCAGTCTCCAGACCTTAATCCCATAGAAAATCTGTGGAGGGAGCTGAAGGTTCGAGTTGCCAAACGTCAGCCTCGAAACCTTAATGACTTGGAGAAGATCTGCAAAGAGGAGTGGGACAAAATCCCTCCTGAGATGTGTGCAAACCTGGTGGCCAACTACAAGAAACGTCTGACTTCTGTGGTTGCCAACAAGGGTTTTGCCACCAAGTACTAAGTCATGTTTTGCAGAGGGGTCAAATACTTATTTCCCTCATTAAAATGCAAATCAATTTATAACATTTTTGACATGCATTTGTCTGGATTTTTTTGTTGTTATTCTGTCTCTCACTGTTAAAATAAACCTACCATTAAAATTATAGACTGATCATTTCTTTGTCAGTGGTTATACGTACAAAATCAGCAGGGGATCAAATCCTTTCTTCCCTCACTGTAGAACTGCTCTTGTGTACTAGATTGATTGCCTTGAACCAAAACCAACACTTGAGGGATGGAAACTGTAAGCTATCATTGGGAAACTGTGTATGCCTATTCATTCATTGAGACATAACATCTTTATCACTTATCAACTCTCATAAGTGTGTGTGTGTGACTCTAAACACGTGTTTCGGTTCTTGTCTCGATCTCTTCCTGGTTGTGTAGCTGCTGTGTCAGTGGGAGCTGTGCTATGGTCACGGCTGCCACTGTTTCTTTCTGTTGGTCCTCTTGTCCTCATACTGTCACTGTTATTGCTTTGCCGTCTGAGTCGTTCATTTGATCACCCCTCCCCTTTGGTCTTAGGTCTTTCTGTGTGTGTGTGTGTTTAACTGTGTACTTCCTCTGATTTGGTCACACTTCTCTGTGTTGTTTGTTGTTGTTGAGATGACTGCTCTCTTTCGATTACCTCTACCTATGGAATGCGTGAGTGGTTTGCATGCTGGTCAGGTCCCTGTGTCTTCTCCTTGTCACAATATTTTGTCCCCCCCCTACTTTCTTTTTGTGTTTGTCTATGCACGCCTTCCCTCTCTTTCTCTCCGGGTGCCACCATCCTCCTCTTCCAACCAAGGACTCCCTTCGTGGACGCCACCTCCCCTCCTGTCCACCATGCGGAGGCAGCAGGGACTGCAGTAGTGCTGGGGTCTGCCCCCCTACCCCAGACCCCCAGCATGCTAAAACTAGAGACAGTGGAGAGGAAGAGGAGGAGGAGGAAGATTATGAGGAGGGGTGGGGAGAGGACGGAGAGAGTGTGGCTGAGGAGGAAGGAGGTGAAGAGGAGAACCAGGGAGAAGAGGGACAAGTGAGTGAGAAGAAGAAAGGAGAGGAGGAGGAGGACAAGGACGTTGAGACTGAGGCCAGTGAGGAGCTAGAGGGTGTAGAAAAGTTGGAGGGAGAGGAGCAAAGTGATGAGGTCATAAAGAGGTGTGTAAAAAGTGAGGAAGGGGAGGAAGATGTCAATAAAAAGGAGGAAGAACAAGGAAGTGATGAAAAGATAGAGAGATATCTTGGAGAGCAAGAAGAGAGGGATGGGGTAGTAGAGCAATGTGTTAAAAATGAAGAACTTGATAAACAGGTAGAGGAAAGAAATGAGCTGGCTGAGAGCAGTGTTAAAAGTGAGGGAGAACAAAAAGCAGAAGAGAGTGATGAGGGAGTTGACAGACGCAATACAAGTGAGGAAGAAGGAGAGGGAAAAAAGGGGGAACAGGAGGAAGAGAGTGATGAGGTAGTAGAGAGATATATGAAAGAGATGGAGGGAGGCGATGAAGAGGTAAGTGAGATAGTGGGGGAGAGATATTTGAAAAGCAAGCATGTGGAAAGGAAGGAAGAGACTGTCAGAGACAGTGTAGAGGAGAAGAAAGAGGAGGAAGATGAGGCAAAGGGAGATGAGGATAGTGATGAAGTGTTTGAGAGGTGGTTGAAAGAGGAGGCTGAGGAGGGTGAGAGTGAGGTGGTAGAGAGATGTGAGGAAGAGGAGGGTGAGAGTGAGGTGGTAGAGAGGTGTGTGAAAAGTGATGAAGCGGTGGACGAGGAGGGTGAGAGTGAGGTGGTAGAGAGGTGTGTGATAAGTGAGGAAGTGGAGGAGGGTAAAGATGAACCTGAGGAGGTGTTGGAGAGATGTGTGAAAAGCGAGGAAGTGGAGGAGGGTAAAGATGAACCTGAGGAGGTGTTGGAGAGATGTGTGATAAGTGAGGAAGTGGAGGAGGTTAAAGATGAACCTGAAGAGGTGTTGGAGAGATGTGTGAAAAGCGAGGAAGTGGAGGAGGGTAAAGATGAACCTGAGGAGGTGTTGGAGAGATGTGTGAAAAGCGAGGAAGTGGAGGAGGGTAAAGATGAACCTGAGGAGGTGCTGGAGAAGTGTGTCAAAAGCGAGGAAGTGGAGGAAAGTGACAAAGTCTTCGAGAGATGCTCGCTGAGTGAAAAAGGAGCTAGTGAAGGAGAGGAGAGCAGTGAGGAGGAGGTGGAGGGGTGCGTCAAAAGCAAACGAAAAGAAAAGGAAGGAGACAAACTTGAAGAAGACAGCGATGAGGTGGTGGAAGAAGTGCAAGCCTCACCGAAACCCAAAACATCCACAAGCTCAGGCGAAGTAATCGAGAGATATGAACCACACACGGTCCAAGTTAGGTCACTGGGGCAGAAGAAGAAGATAGCGGACCTTAAACGAAGTGACAACATGGAGGTGTATGTGGGGAAGAAGAAGAATGTGCCCAAACAAAGCCCTGTACCAGCAGAGGTAGGGGTTTGGTGTGCTTTGACCATGTCGTGGCCCCTGCCCTGTGTGCTCCCCCTCTGCATGCACCTCCGCCCCTCTCTCAGCCAAAGGAGACACCAATCCACTCCCTGAGGGGCTGTGTGTGTCCCAAGTCCCATCCCTGGTGAATCCAGCTCCCATGGTCTCCCTCGCACATCACATTGGTGTCTTTGGTCTTTACACACATTTTTGCCAGTCCAGTAAACCTCCAGCCATTGGGCTTCTAACACTTCAGCCCCTGAGGACTGGATTGGAATATTCTGGTCCCCTTGTTGCCAGTTTTGCCTCCATCCCTCTTCCTCCAGAGCTGAGCTCTGCAGCCCCATCCTGTCAGCCAGCCCCAAAAGCAGCCCCATCCTCTTCTCCAGCCCCAAAGGCAGCTTTATCCTCTAAGACAAACCTCTAGGCAGCCCTATCCTCTCAGACAAACCTTTAGGCAGCCCTATCCTCTAAGACAAACCTCTAGGCAGCCCTATCCTCTCAGACAAACCTTTAGGCAGCCCTATCCTCTCAGACAAACCTCTAGGCAGCCCTATCCTCTCAGACAAACCTTTAGGCAGCCCTATCCTCTCAGACAAACCTTTAGGCAGCCCTATCCTCTCAGACAAACCTCTAGGCAGCCCTATCCTCTCAGACAAACCTTTAGGCAGCCCTATCCTCTCAGACAAACCTTTAGGCAGCCCTATCCTCTCAGACAAACCTTTAGGCAGCCCTATCCTCTCAGACAAACCTCTAGGCAGCCCTATCCTCTCAGACAAACCTTTAGGCAGCCCTATCCTCTCAGACAAACCTCTAGGCAGCCCTATCCTCTCAGACAAACCTTTAGGCAGCCCTATCCTCTAAGACAAACCTCTAGGCAGCCCTATCCTCTCAGACAAACCTTTAGGCAGCCCTATCCTCTCAGACAAACCTCTAGGCAGCCCTATCCTCTCAGACAAACCTTTAGGCAGCCCTATCCTCTCAGACAAACCTTTAGGCAGCCCTATCCTCTCAGACAAACCTCTAGGCAGCCCTATCCTCTCAGACAAACCTTTAGGCAGCCCTATCCTCTCAGACAAACCTTTAGGCAGCCCTATCCTCTCAGACAAACCTTTAGGCAGCCCTATCCTCTCAGACAAACCTCTAGGCAGCCCTATCCTCTCAGACAAACCTTTAGGCAGCCCTATCCTCTCAGACAAACCTTTAGGCAGCCCTATCCTCTCAGACAAACCTTTAGGCAGCCCTATCCTCTCAGACAAACCTCTAGGCAGCCCTATCCTCTCAGACAAACCTTTAGGCAGCCCTATCCTCTCAGACAAACCTTTAGGCAGCCCTATCCTCTCAGACAAACCTCTAGGCAGCCCTATCCTTTCAGCCACACCCAAGGCAGCCCCATCTTCTCAGTCAGCCCCCTAGCAAGCCCTATCGTCTCAAACAGCCCCCTATGTGGCCCCATCCTCTAAGTCTACCACCAAGGCACTCTTATGCTTTCATCCAGCCCCCAAGGCATCCCAATCCTCTCTGGCAGCCCCACCCCCTCTGACAGCCCCCAAGACAGCCCCACCCCCTCTGACAGCCCCACCCCCTCTGACAGCCCCCAAGACAGCCCCACCCCCTCTGACGGCCCCCCAAGACAGCCCCACCCCCTCTGACAGCCCCCATGACAGCTCCATCCCCTCTGACAGCCCCCAAGGCAGCCCCACCCCCTCTGACAGCCCCCAAGGCAGCCCCACCCTCTCAGACGGCCCCCCAAGGCACCCCCACCCTGTCAGACAGCCCCCAAGGCACCCCCACCCTCTCAAACAGCCCCCAAGGCAGCCCCACCCTCTCAGACAGCCCCCAAGGCACCCCCACCCTCTCAGACAGCCCCCAAGGCAGCCCCACCCTCTCAGACAGCCCCCAATGCGGCCCCGTCCTCTCATTCCAAACTTGCAGTACTGTAGCCTTTGTTTCTCTGTCTCTACTACCTGCTTGACCAGCCATGTGTTTGCGTGGTATGGGCATTTTGTCTGCCTCTTTGCCTCTTGTCTGCCCAAGCTTTGCTCATCAAGCCATGGGATGGCTGCTCTGTGCTGTTGACTAGTGTATTGTCCCTTTGCTGCTGTACTTGCTTTGCCCTACTACGAGAACCTTCATAGTTGCTGTGTGTCCTCCTGTGTGACTGGGTGTGTATCGCTGAGAATGGCAGCATACGTACATACATACATACATACATACATGCAGCGAGCACTGCTCTGTGCTGTTGACTAGTGTATTGTCCCTTTGCTGCTGTACTTGCTTTGCCCTACTACGAGAGCCTTCATAGTTGCTGTGTGTCCTCCTGTGTGACTGGGTGTGTATCGCTGAGAATGGCAGCATACGTACATACATACATACATGCATGCATGCATGCATGCCTGCCTGCCTGCCTGCCTGCCTGCCTGCCTGCCTGCCTGCCTGTCTGTCTGTCTGTCTGTCTGTCTGTCTGTCTGTCTGTCTGTCTGCAGTGTTGAGGTGATACGGTGGCACTATGCTTCTTGTCAGTGACTGAGTGTGTGTTTACATCAGCAGTCCGAGGCCAGCGAGCACATTGAGGTGACATCCTCCTCCACCAAGGACCTCAGGGTACTTTTTATGGCTTGACAACATGCTTTATAATGTACATTTAAACAGATATTATCAAGGGGTGTGTTTAGTAAAGACTAACAGTGTTGTGTTCCATTTTCCCTTTAGTCTGGTTTTGGCTCCAAGTTGTCAGAGAACGTCCTGGACCTGAAGGATCTCTCCCCTGCTGTTAGTCCACTCTTACAGGTACCACACTTTCTCCTCCTCTTCCTCTCCTTTCTTTTTCTCCCTCGCTCGCCCCTCTTCACCCTGGCTCTCCTCTTCACCTCCTTCCTCCTCAGCTACAGTCTCTCCTTCCTCACTTGGATGTTCTCAGTCACAGTGGTTCTCTGGCTGTAGAGTCTGTAGGCACAGTTTGTACCGTTGTTTTATTTTGAGAGTAACACTCACATCATGCCACGTAGAGTTAGATGTTAGCATTTGCTATTCATATAAAAAATATATATTTTCCGCAGGAAAAAGAGGGCAAAGTGAAAGTCAGTGCGGCAGAGGAGAAGGAACGGAGGAAGAGGGCAGAAGCTGCAGAGAGGTTGGCAGACTTTCTGATTCTGATAAATGCCCATACTTCAGTGGAATGTCTCTGAATTTGAAACACACATTGTGATACAAGCCTATTGTCACTGTCACTGGTGCAGTAGTATGTCTCTCGCACAGATCTGCAGTCTAGAGCTGAGCCAAATCATTTATCTGACTTCCCTCCCTCGCTCTCTCTTTCTCTCTCCCCTCCCTCCCTCCCTCCCTCCCTCCCTCCCTCCCTCCCTCCCTCCCTCCCTCCCTCCCTCCCCTGGCCCCCACTCTGCAGCCGTCTTCAAGCTGCAGGCAGGGAGGATCCAGCAATGGAGGACAGGCACCCCAGCCAGTCCAGTGAATCCCAACAGGACACAGGGTCCTCCCATTCTGAGCCGGAGCCCCGGCCGCGGGCCGAGGGGGTCAGCACCAGCGCCAGCCTAGGGGTGTCGGGGGTCCAGGGGGTCAAGCGGCCTGACACCTCCAGAGGCCGCCTGGTTAGGAGCCCCCACGCCCACTACAAGGAGGAAGCCCCCAGACAGGGGGAGGACAGCAGAAGGGCCCTGGAGGAGGAGAGGGACAAGGAGAGGAGGGAGACTGAGAGGGAGATAGAGGAGGAAAAGGAGCGTGCGCTGCGGGAGAGGCAGGAGAAGGTGCGCCTACTTCAGGAGGAGCTGCGGCGGGAGGAGGAAGAGGAGGAACAGAGGCTGAAGGAGGAGAGCGAGGAGAGGGTCAGGTAGGCATCCGGGCAGCAGGCCACGGAGTGGTCAACCTCCCTTAATCTCCATTCATGTCCACTTTTATAGTAGTATTTGTGAGCTGTGATGCTCCCTGTGATTGTGACAGGATATGACACTATGTTGATGCTTAGGGCTGTGTGACAGTGCTGGTTATCTCACCCGCTGCTGTGTGTGTGTGTGTGTGTGTGTGTGTGTGTGTGTGTGTGTGTGTGTGTCCTGGTCCTGACCGATCTTCCAGGAGCCTGAGGGAGAGGCTCCAGTGTAAGGGGAGGGAAGAGGAGAGCAGGCTGAGTGTGGAGTCTGAAAGCAGGCTACTGGAGCTGAGGGAGCTGGCCCGGAGGGAGAGAGAGAACCAGCAACGCAACGTCAGGTGACTCATCTCATTTCTCTCTACAATTCATCCATCTGCTTAAGCACACACACACGCGCGCACACACACACACACACTTATTCGCATGACAGCAATCGCCCTGGAGTGCTCCAGTGATCCATAGATCACATGCCCAGCGACCATAGCCGTATTAATATGACACTACTTCACATAACTATGCTGTGCTAAGGCAATACTATTCTCACTACACATACAGTAGGTATATCATATCGCTTGGCAACTGGAGAAAAACAAGACCAAAAAATATTTTTGTAAGAAATGATTGTGTTTGCTACGTTCGCGTGTGTGTGTTGTTTTTATCAGGGAGGAGGGCGAGGCGATGCTGAGGCAGCTGCGTGCCACCCTGGAGGCGGAGAGAGAGGCGGAGCGAGAGAGGATAGAGGCCCAGAAGAGGCGGGATCTAGAGCAACTGAGGGAGGAGTCAGAGGAGGAGCTACGTGTGGAGAAGCAGAGACTGCTTGGGGAGCGGGAGGAGCAACTCGACTCCCTCAGACAGGAGGTGGGGGAAGGGGAGGTGGGAGAGTGGCGATGGGGGTCGGAGAAGGGAGAGGTGGAGGTATAGGAGAGGGGCCTTCCAATACACACGTGTCCTTGAAACAACTGAATATGTACTGTCTGGACTCATGTGTTTGGGTTTTTGTGTGGAGAATACGTGGAGGGAGTCTAGGATAGTGTGGTGTGTGTGTGTGTGTGTGTGTGTGTGTGTGTCACACAGATGATGGTTGAAGACAGTGTGTTGTTGTCTTAGGGGAGAAGCAGTGCCAGTGAGAGGCGGAGGGAGTTGAAGAGCCCTCGTAGCCCAGAGCAGCATCTAGCAGAGTACCAAAGAGAGGTGATAGAGAATCCACACACACTACTTCCCACCTTTGGTACACAAAACCTTAGCCCCTCATCTCACTGACTACATATTACCATAACAGTATCAGTCTAAACCCTATAGGGTGTTGTGACATTATGTATCCCTCCCACTCACTGTCTTGGTCCAGTTGGGAGACGTGCTCCAGGAAGTGAGGGAGGAAGTGCAGCGTGACCACGGCAGGAAGCTGAAGCAGCTCAAAGACGACCACCGCAGAGAACTCAACTCAATCAGAGACAATCATCTGGACCAGGTGAGACACAGTTCAAAGGTCACAGCTTCTTGCAACAGACCTGCTGCTAACTCATTATCTATTTGTGTCTGTTTGTGTGTGTGTGTGTGTGTGTGTGTCTGTATGTCTGTGTGCGTCTGGATGTGTCTGCATGTGTGTGTGTTTGTCCTCCAGGAGGCTGTCCAAAGGGAGCAGTTGCTGTGTGCCCTGCAGGAGGAGAGAGATGGCCTGCTGGCCACCCACAGCGCCCAGCTGGAGAGACTCCGTACACAGCTAGACTCCCAGCTCTCCAAGACCCGCCAGACACACACACGCAAGGTGAGGACAGAGACACACACGTGCGGCACGAACACACACACACATACCGTGTATCATCTCCAAACACCTATGTCATCCCTTAGGAGGCAAAGATTCAGGAGCTGGGGGACAAGCTGGAGCTGAGGGCCAGAGAACTGAAGACCCAGGAGGCAATACTGAAGACCCAGGTAGTCAATCAATCACTGTGGTACTGATATGTGTATTCATGACTACCTGGAAGGGATGGCCTAGGCTATGGCATGAACTGTATGTGTGTGGTTGGGCACTATGGAATGAACTGTATGTGTGTGGTTGGGCACTATGGAATGAACTGTATGTGTGTGGTTGGGCACTATGGAATGAACTGTATGTGTGTGGTTGGGCACTATGGAATGAACTGTATGTGTGTGGTTGGCACTATGGAATGAACTATATGTGTGTGGTTGGGCACTATGGAATGAACTGTATGTGTGTGGTTGGGCACTATGGAATGAACTGTATGTGTGTGGTTGGCACTATGGAATGAACTGTATGTGTGTGGTTGGGCGCTATGGAATGAACTGTATGTGTGTGGTTGGCACTATGGAATGAACTGTATGTGTGTGGTTGGGCACTATGGAATGAACTGTATGTGTGTGGTTGGGCACTATGGAATGAACTGTATGTGTGTGGTTGGGCACTATGGAATGAACTGTATGTGTGGTTGGCACTATGGAATGAACTGTATGTGTGTGGTTGGGCACTATGGAATGAACTGTATGTGTGGTTGGCACTATGGAATGTAATGAACTGTATGTGTGTGGTTGGGCACTATGGAATGAACTGTATGTGTGTGGTTGGGCACTATGGAATGAACTGTATGTGTGTGGTTGGGCACTATGGAATGGAATGAACTGTATGTGTGTGGTTGGGCACTGTTGATTAAAGGACATACACGTTTGGCACTTTTCAGGCAGCGAATTTGAAGAAGAGGCGGCAGCAGCTTGGGGATGAAGAGGATGAGATAGACAGAGGAATAGAGGTGAGGATTCATCATCATCGTCACCACCTCTGTCTTCGTCATGCTGTAGATTTTAAGCCTGTGATCTTTTCAGGCTCTGCCTGGAGTCATGCAGGAGAGAGATGGACTGAGAGAGGATCTGGAGAGGGTGGAAGGACAGAGGGACAGGGCGAGGCAGGAGGCGGAGAGAGCGAGGGAGGAGAGGACCAAAGTGAGAGACGAGTTGGAGAGAATTAGGGAGGAGAGGGACAAAGCGACGGAGGAGAGCAGGAGGATGAAGGAGGAGCGGGACCGGCTGGAGAGCAAGGTGGAGCTGCTGCAGGAGCGCTGTGATCAGCTGTGCCGCAGAGTCAGGTACACACACACACCTGGCCTGTTAGTTGGGGTCAACCTCCGTTCACTCCTGTTTCATTGTCAACTTGCAGCTGACAGTAGCATGTCTTTCAGACTTAGTGGGAGACTTCATGTCAAGCTTGCCAGACTACTGAGCTATTTGTCAAGCGGTTGATCTAGTCATCAAATCTAATTGCATTAGTCACATGCGCCGAATACAACAGGTGTAGACCTTTCAGTGAAATGCTTACTTACAAGCCCCTAACCAACAATGCAGTTTCAAAAATATTAATAAAAATAAGAAATTAAAGGAACAAATAATTACAGAGCAGCAGTAAAATAACAATAGAGAGACAGGGGGGTCCCGGTACAGAGTCAATGTGCGGGGGCACCGGTTAATCGAGGTAATATGTACATGTAGGTAGAGTTATTAAAGTTACTATGCATAGATAATAACAGAGTAGCAGCGAGGGTGGGGTGGGCAATGCAAATAGTCTGAATAGCCATTTGATTAGATGTTCAGGAGTCTTATGGCTTGGGGGTAGAAGCTGTTTAGAAGCCTCTTGGACCTAGACTTGTTGCTCCGGTACCGCTTGCCGTGCGGTAGCAGAGAGAACAGTCTATGACTAGGGTGACTGGAGTCTTTGACACTTTTTAGGGTCTTCCTCTGACACCGCCTGGTATAGAGGTCCTGGATGGCAGGAAGCTTGGCCCCAGTGCTGTACTGGTCCGTACACACTACCCTCTGTAGTGCCTTACGGTCAGAGGTCGAGCAGTTGCCATACCAGGCAGTGATGCAACCCGTCAGGATGCTCTCGATGGTGCAGCTGTAAAACCTTTTGAGGATCTGAGGACCCATGCCAAATCTTTTCAGTCTCCTGAGGTTTTGTTGTGCCCTCTTCACAAATGTCTTAGTATGTTTGGACCATGTTAGTTTGTTGGTGATGTGGACACCAAGGATCTTGAAGCTCTCAACCTGCTCTACGACAGCCCCGTCGATGAGAATGGGGGCGTGCTTGGTCCTCCTTTTCCTGTAGTCCACAATCATCTCCTTTGTCTTGATCCCGTTGAGGGCGAGGTTGTTGTCCTGGCACCACATGGCCAGGTCACTGACCTCCTCCCTATAGGCTGTCTCGTCATTGTCGGTGATCAGGCACTGTTGTGTCATCGGCAAACTTAATGATGGTGTTGGTGTCGTGCCTGGCCGTGCAGTCATGAGTGAACAGGGAGTACAGGAGGGGACTGAGCACGCACCCCTGAGATGCCCCTGTGTTGAGGATCAGTGTGGTGGGTGTCGTTACCCACCCTTGTGTTGTTACCCACCCCTACACTTACCACCTGGGGGCGGCCCGTCATGAAGTCCAGGATCCAGTTGCAGAGGGAGGTGTTTAGTCCCAGGTAGAGGTTGACCAATTAATTAGGTCCGATTTCAAGTTTTCATAACAATCTGTAATCTGCATTTTTGGACACCGATTACATTGCATTCCACGAGGAAACTGTGGCTGACCACAGGCTGACCACCTGTTACGCGAGTGCAGCAAGGAGCCACGGTAAGTTGCTAGCTAGCATTAAACTTACCTTATAAAAATAAAAAAATCTTCACATAATCACTAGTTAACTACACATGGTTGATGATATTACTAGGTTAACTAGCTTGTCCTGCGTTGCATATAATCAATGCGATGCATGTTAATTTATCATCGAATCACAGCCTACTTCGCCAAATCGGTGATGATTTAACAAAAGCACAATCGTTGCACGAATGTACAGTTGAAGTCGGAAGTTTACATACACCTTAGCCAAATACATTTACACTCAGTTTTTCACAATTCCTGACATTTAATCCTAGTAAAAATTCCCTGCCTTAGGTCAGTTAGGATCACCACTTTATTTTAAGAATGTGAAACGTCAGAATAATAGTTGAGAGAATGATTTATTTCATCACATTCCCAGTGGGTCAGAAGTTTACATACACTCAATTAGTATTTGGTAGCATTGCCTTTAAATTGTTTAACTTGGGTCAAATGTTTTGGGTAACCTTCTACAAGCTTCCCACAATAAGTTGGGTGAATTTTGGCCCATTCTTCCTGACAGAGCTGGTGTAACTGAGTCAGTTTGTAGGCCTCCTTGCTCGCACATGCTTTTTTAGTTCTGCCCACAACTTTTCTATAGGATTGAGATTAGGGCTTTGTGATGGCCACTCCAATACCTTGATTTTGTTGTCCTTAAGCCATTTTGCCACAACTTTGGAAGCATGCTTGGGGTAATTGTCCATTTGAAAGACACATTTGCGACCAAGCTTTAACTTCCTGAAGGATGTCTTGAGATGTTGCTTCAATATATCCACATAAATTTCCTGCCTCATGATGCCATCTATTTTGTGAAGTGCTCCACCCCTCCTGCAGCAAAGCACCCCCACAACATGATGCTGCCACCCCCGTGCTTCACGGTTGAGATGGTGTTCTTCGGCTTGCAAGCATCCCCCTTTTTCCTCCAAAAATAACGATGGTCATTATGGCCAAACAGTTCTATTTTTGTTTCATCAGACCACAGGACATTTCTCCAAGAAGTACAATCTTTGTCCCCATTTGCAGTTGCAAAACTTAGTCTGTTTTTTTTAAGGCGGTTTTGGACCAGTGGCTTCTTCCTTGCTGAGCAACCTTTCAGGTTATGTCGATATAGGACTTGTTTTACTGTGGATATAGATACTTTTGAACCTGTTTCCTCCAGCATCTTCACAAGGTCCTTTGCTGCTGTTCTGGGATTGATTTGCACTTTTCGCACCGAAGTACGTTCATCTCTAGGAGACAGAATGCGTCTCCTTCCTGAGTGGTATGGCGGCTGCGACGTCCCATGGTGTTTATACTTGCGTACTATTGTTTGTACAGATGAACGTGGTACCTTCAGGCATTTGGAAATTGCTTCCAAGGATGAACCAGACTTGTGGAGGTCTATCATTTTTTTTCTGTCTTGGCTGATTTCTTTTGATTTTCCCATTATTTCAAGCAAAGAGGCGCTGAGTTTGAAGGTAGGCCTTGAAATACATCCACAGGTTCACCTCCAATTGACTCAAATGATGTCAATTAGCCTATCAGAAGCTTCTAAAGCCATGTCATCATTTTCTGGAATTTTCCAAGCTGTTTAAAGGCACAGTCAACTTCATGCATGTAAACTTCTGACCCACTGGAATTGTGATACAGGGAATTTTAAGTGAAATAATCTGTCTGTAAACATTTGTTTGAAAAATGACTCGTCATGCACAAAGTAGATGTCCTAACCGACTTGCCAAAACTATAATTTGTTGACAAGAAATTTGTGGAGTGGTTGAAAAACAAGTTTTAATGACTCCAACCTAAGTGTATGTAAACTTCCGATTTCAACTGTACCTAACAATAAACATTCATGCCTTTCTTAAAATAAATACACAGAAGTATATATTTTTAAACCTGCATATTTAGTTAAAATAAATTCATGTTAGCAGGCAATGTTTACTAGGGAAATTGTGTCATTTCTCTTGCGTTCATTGCACGCAGAGTCAGGGTATATGCAACAGTTTGGGCCGCCTGGCTCGTTACGAACTAATTTGCCAGAATTTTACGTAATAATGACATGACATTGAAGGTTGTGCAATGTAACAGAAATATTTAGATTTAGGGTTGCCACCCGTTCGATAAAATACAGAACGGTTCCGTATTTCACTGAAAGAATAAACATTTTGTTTTCAAAATGATAGTTTCCGGATTTAACTATATTAATGACCAAAGGCTCGTATGTCTGTGTTTTTTATAATTAAGTTTATGATTTGATATTTGATAGAGCAGTCTGACTGTGCGGTGGTAGGCAGCAGCAGGCTCGTAAGCATTCATTCACACTTTACTGCGTTTGCCAGCCGCTCTTATAGATGCTTGATGCACAGCGCTGTTTATGACTTCAAGCCTATCAACTCCCTAGATTAGGCTGGCAATAATATAGTGCCTATAAGAACATCCAATAGTCAAAGGTATATGATATACAAATGGTATAGAGAGAAATAGTCGACGCGTCATAATTCCTATAATAACTACAACCTATAACTTCTTAACTGGGAATATTGAACCACCAGCTTTCATATGTTCTCATGTTCTGAGCAAGGAACTTAAAGGTTAGCTTTTTTACATGGCACATATTGCACTTTTACTTTCTTCTCCAACACTGTGTTTTTGCATTATTTAAACCAAATAGAGCATGTTTCATTATTTATTTGAGACTAAATAGATTTTATTTATGTATTATATTAAGTTAAAATAAAAGTGTTAATTCAGTATTGTTGTAATTGTCATTATTACATATATACAACTAAATCTGACTATTTCATCGGTATCAGCTTTTTTTGGTCCTCCAATAATCTGTATCGGTGTTGAAAAATCATAATCGGTCGACCTCTAGTTCCAGGGTCCTTAGCGTATTGATGAGCTTTGAGGGCACAATGGTGTTGAACGCTGAGCTGTAGTCAATGAATAGCATTCTTACAAAAATGTTCCTTTTGTCCAGATGGGAAAGGGCGGTGTTTAGTGCAATAGAGATTGCATCATCTGTGGATCTGTTGGGGCGGTATGCAAATTGGAGTGAGTCTAGGGTTTCTGGGACAATGGTGTTGATGTGAGCCATGACCATCCTTTCGAAGCACTTCATGGCTACAGACGTGATTGCTACGAGTCGGTGGTCATTTAGGCAGGTCACCTTAGTCATACTAAAGGTTCAATGTTATTTCAATGCCAGTACAATTTCAGTTACTAACATATGATTTTATTGCAGTGATCTGGAGCAGAGTGAGATCAAGAGGCCTACTACTAGACTGGACCGAACAGAAGAGGAGGAGAGGAAGGAGGAGAAGGATAGCGAGGCACCGCCCTCTACTGCTGGACGGGAGAAAGTGCTGCATGTGGAAGATCTGAAAGAACCTCCTGTCTTGGACGAGTATGTGTGTGTGTGTGTGTGTGTGTGTGTGAGAGCATGCAGGTTGCACCCTTCTATCCTGACTAACTTCTATATGTGTGTGTGTGCCTGTGTGTGTGTCTCTCTCTCTCTCTTCCCTCTCCCAGCTTGCGTCAGTATATCTCCTCTGAGGGGCTGTCCCTGCAGAAAGCCCGGCGCTTCCTGGAGAGGGAGAGTGGTCGTCTGAGTGAGCGACAGGCAGCGCTGCAGGCAGCTCAGGCCCAGTCCAGCTCCTCTCAGTACCCCAACACAACCAGCCACGCCCAGGCCACACAGGAGATGTACAGGAACCTGCAGCAGGTACATGTAAGTGTGACTCCCTTCCTTATCCCTTATAGACTCCTACACTCGGCCCTAGTGCCCTTATGTTGAACATTCATGAAGTGAGAGAGTATGCATGACCTCCGTATGTAACTGTCCCTGGATCATCTTTCTCTCTCTCTTTCCCCCCCTCTCTGTCGTTTCCTCTTTTCTTCCTCAGGAGGCCAGTGACGTGGAGGAGTTGAGGGTGACTGTGCAGAGGGGGAACTCGCTGCTACGCAGGAAGGAGGAGAGACTGCAACAGCTAGAGAGCTCCGTAGCTGAAGAGGTGAATATACCACAGATCCTGCCCTCCCTGTACACCACCTGTACTACATACCATGCCCATAACGTTAGACATACTGGAATAGCTAATAAACACACTATACACTGAGTGGACAAAACATTAAGAACTCTCTTTCTGCTCTTTCCATCACATAGACTGACCAAGTGAATCCAGGTAAAAGCTATGATCCCTTATTGATATCACCTGTTAAATCCACTTCAATCAGTGTAGATGAAGGGGAGGAGACAGGTTAAAGAAGGATTTTTAAGCCTTTAGACAATTGAGACATGGATTGTGTATGTGTGTCATTCAGGGGGTGAATGGGCAAGACAAATATTTAGGTGCCTTTGAACAGGGTGTGGTAGTAGGGGCCGGGCGCACCGGTTTGTGTCTGCCAAGAACTGTATTTTTCACACTCAACAATTTCCCGTGTGTATCAAGAATGGTCCACCACCCAAAGGACATCCCGCCAACTTGACAGAACTGTGCGAAGCATTGGAGTCAACATGGGCCAGTATCCCTGTGAAACGTTTTCCATGCCCCGAGGAATTGAGGCTGTTCTGAGGGCAAAAGGGTGGTGCAACTCAATATTAGGAAGGTGTTCCTAATGTTTTGTAACACTCACTGTATGTATGCTTTTACGTAACATTTTGTTCATTTAGCAGACACTCCTATCCAGAGAAACTTAGTCAGTGCATTCAACTTAAGGTAGTTAGGTAAGACAATCGCATGCCACGGTCATTGTAAGTAAAACGTTCCTCAATTAAGCAATGATCAGCTAAATCAATGATAGTAAAAGAAAACAAGTGTTAGCGTTAGAGGCAAGTACAAATAGTTAGTTTTTTCTCTTGCTTTATCTTGCCCAGGTCTCCCCTCATCACTACTATGATGACCAGGACAGACTGGCGGCTGATAGGAAGGTGGCCTTTGATGTGACTGAATCAGATATGAGCAGCGTCAGCAATGGCCTTGATGGCCCCGGTGAGAGGGACAGACATACTGGAATATTCATTCCTTACACACGCATAGCAGGCCTGTACTCCTCCTCTGCCAAATTATCATACTCTCCCACTTTATCATTCCTCCTTTTTTACCCTTTCGCCCACTCCTTCCTCTCCTTCACACCTCATCCCTTGCTTTTTCCCTTTTCATGTTTTCTGACATTGCCTCCCTTTCTCTCTTGTGCTGTCTTTCCCTCTCTATCTCTCCTCTCCAGGTGGGGACCCCACAGTGCCAGCTAAGGTGCAGCACTTAGCCGAGTCGCTCCAGCACATCTCTGGCCAGCTCAGCACAGTCCTGGGGGCCCTGGGCTCCCTGACCCAACGCCAGACCCCTTACCAGCCTCTCCCCCTACCCCTGCCCCTCTCCCAGCCCCGAACCCCCACCTCAATGCCTCTTTCACAGCTCTCCATGCCTCTGTCTGGGCCCTCCTGGGCGTGGGCCCCTCACAGCACCTCCATGCAGCCACGGGGTTCTGAGGACCTGCTTAACAGCCGCTGGGCCAAGCTCTTCCCTGGTACATCTCAACCAAAGAGATTCAATATATATGTTATATTAAATATGCGTTCTATTTTATTATGTGGTCTGAAGAACTCTGTTCAGTGTAGTTTCAGGTAGGGTGAGTTGTTAGTTTATTGGTTTAACAAGACTTCACTTCTCTTTGTCCCTTCTTCCCTAGGGGCTCCTATTGAGTCCATAACCACCAGTTCCTTGAGGACGCATGCGCTTTATTCAGGGTACAGTCCTGCAAGGTAAATATGAAAATGATTTGTTATAACCGTCGCTCATCCCTTTCACAGTAGTCTGTCTTGTTGAATGAAGGTACTAAAGAAATGTGTGTTAGTGAGCAGGCTCGTAGTCTGTCCTCCATGCAGCCTAAGCCAGTGGAGATGGATGGACAGAGGCTACAGGGTCTAATTGACGGCAACAAGAGATGGCTGGAGACACGCAGGAAAGACCCCAGTGTGTATCCTTCTGTAAAAATGCTCACACATTACCACATTGCACAACTTATAATGGAGCTTGGTTCAGTCTTGTAAATGTCCTTAACAGGTTTTCATCAGACCTCTGTTCACGCGTTATCGGACCCCCCCCAACTGTGAGTGGACTGGTCCAGCTGAGCCTGGATGACAACAACCAGATTAAAGTGTACCATTACTAAAGGGGGGTGGGTGAAGTTACATACGGAGCAAGGATCAACACAAGCAGATAAAGATGTACTGTTACTGAAAAAGAGCTAACGATAGGGGTGGGTTTTTAAAATGAACTTTGAGTAATGCAGGGATCCCTCTAGCTCTGGTCCAGGGAGTTACTAGAGGAACCCCCTCGACTATGTGTGGACCAAAGGAATGCCCTGGACCAGAGCTAGGATTCCTCTACAACCAGATTTACATATCAGATTTCTGTAAGAAATATTTTTAAGACGTCTGTCCTCTGGTGAACTCCGGTTTAGCTGTGATTGTGTTACAGAAGAGTGAGGGGACACGGGACCGTTTCAGTGGACTCTGATTTTATTCCATTGGCATGCAAGGGTGAATAGCTTGGGAGTATGGAGACAATAGTCCCGTAGTCAACAAATCAGTTTATTTCCCAATTTTTTGGCCTCTAGCTATTTAAATGTTTCAAAAGCAGATTGCATAGCTGTTACATATACAATAGGTGCTTCACTTTATTAGGACATCTCGAGGTTGGAGTGAGATACTGTTGATAGCTGACATAAGCCTCATAACTGAGGTGATAAGTGACTAAAAATCATTGTCATGGTATCAGGTTGTATGAAATGTTCAAGCCATACCATAACCACTACAAGGGCAAGACAATGACTTGTGAGGGATTCAGTCTTTATGAAATTCTGGTAAGAGGGACTCTCTTCCAGTGTGTTTTACTGTGCAGATAGACGTGTGAGATTTTTACCATATTTTTATAAGAAACGTTTTAATAAATGTAAAGTGGTATATATTCATAATGCCAATGTCAAGCTTTCATTCTTTTTCATGATTCAGCATTTCATTTGTCTACATTAAAAAATAATCACCAGGGTTGTATTCATTGGGACACCCAACAGAAAGTGTTGTAACTTTTTGCAACTAAAATTAGAATTTCTTGGACAAGTTCAGGTAGTCTCTCCCTGATTGTCAGTTACCTTCTGTTTTGGTGCCTAATGAACACAACCCAGGTCCTTACAAGTCTGGATTTCCTCTTCATCCTGCTTGTCAGTTACTTAAAATGCAAAACCTAGAGACAGATTGTACTAATGCTAAGACTACACCTTTATCATCGTGGACACACACTTTATTCAGTAGTCACATCACATAGTGCAAAATCTATTTTCCTCACCAGCTAAGGACGTAGTTAGTAATTAAAATACAATCGTTTATCTCTCTGGGACAGATCCATCCGGTATCAGACAGCCATAGAAATACAAACCACGCACATGATCAGAACATTAAAGGCCAGACAGACTGGACATGGAGTGTTCTCACTCCCCCACACACACACACACTATACACATTTAAATGCATTGACGGTGTTGCAGGTCAATAATGATGCAATATAAATTCAATTCAAACGGTTATCAGCAATAAGAAAACACAACGACCACAGTAATATTGGATGGCAGTAAGGAGAAATGTCAGCATGTCCTGGTGAACCAGACTCATTGATTGGCACGCCAAGTGTCCATACAGATTCCAACTCTGGGGAGGGCGCACCGTCCTTCCCTTAGCTCTTTGATTGGCTGAGAGATGCCCAGCCCGCCTGCAGTCAGGGAGACATGCCATTGGGTGTCTCAGTTTCCACTGTGTCACTATTGGCCAGCAAGAAACGTTAAGGTGGAGCCAGAGACTTGCTTTTTCAGAAGACGAAAATCTTGTCTCTCTGGACATTGTCCAAGTCATCGTCCATGGTGAGGAGAACCTGGCAGAGAAAGCAGAGGAGTCAGTCACTATATAAGATGTTACTATCTGGGTATGTATGGGTCAGGAATGGGACGTCTTCATCAAAGCTCAGCCACTTATGATCTTCTATTGCTGAATGACGTGTGCAGTAACCATGTCCTCGGTGTGAAATCTGTATTCCCCTCCAATTTATAATACTATGAAATGAGTGTCACATGGCCCTCCCCAGAGGTGTGCACACACACACACACACACTCACCAGGAAGGAACCAAACATGGCAATGGAGGACAGGAAGTGCCAGATGTCGTGGTCGTCGAAGAAGGAGAGCACGATGCAATCACGGTTGTGTTCCCGGGACTCGGCAGGGGTTTTCTACGGCAGGGGGTGAGGGGACAAAGCAGTCAGCGCCACAGTGACGTGAGAATGTTGGGGTTATGTGACCATGACATGTGGTGTGTGAGCATGTGATGTTTTCAATGTGGTACTACAGATACCATGAATCCCTTTGGAGTTGGAGTTCCCAAACCTCTCGTCGGAGACCCCTAGAACTTTCACTATTTTATTGTAGACCTGAACTAGCATACCTGAATCAAATTACCTACACAGCCAAGGGCTTCATGACTAGTTGAATCAGGTGTGCTGGCTCTGGAACAGTTTGAATACATGGAACGGCTGGGGGTCCCCCGAGGAGAGGTCTGAAAACATCCTGCCATGGGGGTGTGTAAGGCTGACGTGTGGTGGAAGCCACTGATCTGTAAGGTCATTGTGTGTGTTGTGCTGACCTGCCAGGTACTGAGGCCCTGGAAGAAGAAGAAGAGAGCGAAGCCCCACACCACGGCCGTGAAGAGGATACACACCATGGCCATGCACTGGATCCTCTCACCGCTGCGGAGCTACACACACATTCACAGAAACACATTCACAGAAACACATTCACAGAAACACAACATCATCTGTGATTGTACACGCGGAACATGTTCTACGTCGTTTCATGTGTCAGACGTGCACTTTCTATGTCCAATAAAAGTATGTGGCGTCCGAAACGTATTATGACTCGTCTATAGACGGAACTCTCACGAACACAATGGCGTTCTCCGTTTTGCTCTACGGCGCCCACAAGCCGGCTGTGAAGGTCACTGGTAACAGTTAAAAATCAATAGTGGAAGTATGTACAGTATGGGGATAGTTTAGTGCCTAAAATATGGGGATAAATACATGCCTTTTTGTTTTTTATAGGACAGACACTTCTAACATATGGAATTGTTTTAAGATGGTCATACCAATAATCATTTAGCTATTTGATTTGGAGCTTTAAGACCACGGATAGTCCCCCAAAAAATCTAAAGGAAGTTTGAAGAAAACAATTCCATATGTTAGCTTAGACTCCCTCCCCCAGCTTAGACAGGGTTTAGACTCTAGAGGGTTAATGAATTAAAATAGATTGTGGCATGTCTTTTTTGAGTGAGATTTGTCTATGGAAAGTGAACACACACACACACACACACACACACCCCTACCTTCATGATGATGTAGAAGGCAAAGTAGAGTAGCAGGTTGCAAATGGCGATGGCCAGCAGGTAAGAGGCAAAGTCATTGGGTGTCTTTAGGAGCCCATAGGCAGCCCTGGACAGACAGAACAACAACCACACAATGTATGTCAGTGATGAGTTGTCTACTCTCCACCCATGGTTGTGGGTGAGTAATGACTATTCTACAGACTAAATGGATACCTTGCCTCATCAGGCTGAGTGGGTCGCAATAAATCACCTTGACAGAAAGGGACTTACATTAATCACTTAAAGTAGGTGTGAAAGACCTTTGATAAAAAATATATTTTTTAAAACACTGCATGATGATGTCAAACAATGTACAGATCTGCCATCTTATTTGACCCCGTTTCTCACAGCAGGAAAACAAATCCTGCAGCAACAGGAAATGTGAATTATTATGTGGATTATATTAAATGGACATTTTTGTAGGGGTTGATACAGTTTCCGTTAGGGCAAATCAAGTCTGATATTTTAAAATGGAAATGACAAACTTTAGAAGCCTTTTTAAACCCTAATACACTACAATTAGCATTTCATGATGCGCAGGAAAATTCTCTGCGACAACAGAGTGATCAAATTAAGATATCAGATATCACATATATAGAACATTGCAGTAAAGGCAGTCCAGTCTGAATAAGATAGTGAGTGAATGAAATACTCACAGAGACCAGTTCACTATGTTTCCCATCACTAGCAGAACCATTCGGTCCTAACACACAGAGAGAGAAAGAGAGAGAGAGAGAAACATTTACTTGTGGATTTATGAATCTTTCGCGACATTAGAGTGAGTCTCCATACAGTATGTGTATGTATAGTCTACCAATGACTGTATATATGAATGGACAAAGCCATCGATCACGTATTCATTTCCTTGAAGACTCAATAGCGTATTGAAGCCAAATGAAGTCTGTTAAGATGGCGTCTCATGGAAACATAAAATACACAATTTGAGCTTTATGAAGTGATATTGCAGCCTAGCTCAGTACTGCCCCCTCAAAGAGAGTAAATCAAGTTGAAGGCTGACCTGGGGTACTGCAGGCTGCCATTAGCAACTAAATTATCCTTATAACTTCTTACGTGTGCGATTAAAAAATAATTGGTTCAAGGACACCCGGGGTACATCGGGTGTATTAAAATAAATTATTGGTGCCATGATTGCCTTCTAAACATTTTTTTATTTTATTTAATTTACACAAAGATTTATATTTTTCCATTCACTATAATGGGGGATCCTGTTTATGCAAACAATGTCTGCAGTACCGCGGTCAACCTTGAACCTTTGGGGTTTCAATGAGTGGGCAGTAGTTCTCCCCTGATGTATACTCACAATATACATGGGGCCACTGCACTGGCGGATACAGTCAGTGTAGATCACATACACAATCCTGCGCAGGATGCCAGAATCTGAAACACAGACAAATAGAATAGACTGACACCTGTCCATAGCCCCTGTAACATTACAAGGTAAAACCTAACCCTGACCCCAGGCCTGTTCCTAGCCCTTACTCCTAGGTTTCTTCCTTCTAAGTTGTTTTTCCTAGCTACTGTGCTTCTGCATTGCTTGCTCTTGGGGTTTTGGGTTGGTATCTCTAAAGCACTTTGTGACAACTGCCAATGTAAAAAAAGGGCTTTTAAAAATAAATACATGTGATTGATTGATTGACTCCTTACCCAGTCTCCAGCGACCCATGTAGTAGAGCTGGGTGCTGAGCAGCATGGTGGCCAGGATGTGGAGGACAGAGAAGACGATCCAGAACACCATGTTGCCCTTCCCAAACACCTGGACACAACACACACACACACACACACACACACACACGTAGACACACACACACACACACACAGGTAGACACACACACACACACAGGTAGACACACACACGTAGACACACACAGGTAGACACACACACACACACAGGTAGACACACACACACACACACACACACAGGTACACACACACACACACAGGTAGACACACACACACACAGGTACACACACACACACACACACACAGGTACACACACACACACACACACACACACACACACACACACAGGTAGACACACAAACAGGTAGACACACACACACACACGTAGGTAGACACACAGGTAGGTAGACACACACACACACACACACACACACACACACAGGTAGACACACACACACACACACACACACACACACACACACACACAGGTACACACACAGGTAGACACACAGGTAGACACACACACAGGTAGACACACACAGGTAGACACACACAGGTAGACACACACAGGTAGACACACACAGGTAGACACACACAGGTAGACACACACACACACACACGTAGGTAGACACACAGGTAGGTAGACACACACACACACACAGGTAGACACACACACACACACACACACAGGTAGACACACACACACACACAGGTAGACACACACACACACACACACAGGTAGACACACACACATCCGGATACATCAGGAATTTTACACTTGCTGAATGATGATTCTACGGGTGGGTTGCACCAACATGGTTTAAATGAATCTAGGATTAGCTAACGTTAGCTACTGTAGCTAGCTAGTTTATAAACCAAGCTAGCTAGCATACAATATTATTTATTATTGCCATTACTTAACGTTATTTAGCCATTTATTATTTGTCCAATAGCCACCTGATCCTGGCACGTCAAAGACGATCAAATTTCTCTGCTTATGAAAAAAAAAAGTTGTCGTGGCTGATGGAGGAATTTAGTAACGTATTGCAGGATAAAAAGACAGACAACACAGATGTCAAAAAGAAGGAAGACACCTGGGCCATTTTATGCGACAAATGTAATGGATCGACATGGATTAAAGATTGACCCAAATCGGATAAAAAGCATGCTGGAAAAAAACTTCAAATAGAAAGTCAAAAAAGATGCGGCAGAGGAGAGGCGGGGCCATTTCAGAGCGGAGCCGGGCCTCCGTCCATGGAAATTCATCCTACCACCCAGAAGATATACGAGATGATTCCCCAGCAGTTTGCCCCTCTCCATAACCCCTATGATGACGACAGACAACTTGACCCACCAATACTTTGTAAGCATAAATAACTGTTAAATATCAATGCCTATAATGCTACTTCACTACAATGTTACCGTTACCAGGCCTGTTACAGCACGTTGCGTAAAATATCATGAACCCCAATTCAATTGTTGTACAAAATGGGCACGTAAATAGCCTACTAATAATGAGTTAATTATCATAAAACTCAACAGGATTCAACCCGTCTGTAATTATTCTCTGAGGAACTCATTTTGGTCTTGCCACAGTAGATATGCTGCCATTTTATCAGTTAAACCACCTCAAGTGGCAGTTTAGAATTCATCTCCAATCGAAATGTTTATTTTTTATTAATTGAGCAACAGACTTAAAATTCATCTAGGTTTAAAGTGAAAACTAAACTTAGATTAGAGGAAGGATTTCATTTAACTAGGATTCATTTAAAACGAGGTTTAAAATTGGGTGCAACAAGATGAATAGATAAACCTTGATTTAGCCCAGTTTAAGAGTTAATCCATGTTGATGCAGCCCACCCTATAGGTTGTGTACGTCAGAGTCTACTGTTGGGTGTTTGTTGTGTTTCTGTCTTGGTCTCTGTGTGGTGAGTGGTGTGTGGTGAGTGTGTCCCTTGTCACTCACCACTCCTAGCACAGAGAAGAAGATGACAGCAGCCAGACAGGCGTAGGCAGTGTAAGCGCTGGCATTGATATCTGGGTGCCTCTTCTGGTACAGTTTTAACACACACAGCCCAGCGATCATATACATGAAGGAGGTGTCTGACCGACAGGGAGATCGAGGAGGAAAGGGTGACATTAATGACATTTCTTACAGTACAGAATATCTTCCAGTACAGTTATTGGGAAGTAGCCAGAGTCCCAGATCCGTTTTTGCCGTCCGGCAGTCAAAGCAATGCATTTGGCATGACAATATGAACCGATCTGGGACTGATTGAGAAACCCATCTGCTGAGGATCTGTGTTACAGTATCTTCAGGATCTCCCAATTAGCCAACCATGACATTAGTCTCACCGAACTGGAAGTTGGTGTAGTTGGGGCAGACGTGGTAGCAGGCACTCAGCAGTCCCTCCATCATCAGAGCTGTGCCCATGGCGTAGAACAGCCCAAAGTGCTTAGGGATGCCACACTCCTGGAGACCAGCAGAGAGGGAGAGACAGAGGCTCCAAATTATATCAATGAAATTGTCACTAGCTAGGTTTCCACCCAATTGGTGACAGATTTTCATGCAAATATTCAATATGCGCATTTTCCCACCAGAGATCGGTATCCATCAAATTGACTTGTTGTGGATAAAAGGCTTTGTATGATAATGTAGTGAAAAGAGGAAAAATATTCACATCCCATGTTCATGCCTCTAGAGGTTATTTAAGTAGGTGTGTTTCACAGTGGTGTATGACCTGACAAAGATCCCACTGGGATCGAAACTTTGTCTTTATTGTGCGTCTGATTAACTCACCCTAGGAGCACTCCAGAGTTGTGGACCTTCCTTTTTTCTTTGATAATGTAGTACACATGAAAATTACTTTTGCGGTTAAATTCCCATGTACAGAATAAAAAATACAAGTTAAAATGGCTTCCCATTGCATTTTCAACCATACTGATGGTTTTGTCACAAAAAATGTTTGTGTTATATAGCGAATGTGTCCACTCTGGTCTTGGCACGATCGCTGTAGCCAACAGCTTGCAGATACAGTGCGGGCATAGCCTACATGTGATTTTATGGACAAAAGAGTGATCATTTGTATTTGTCAAATGGCAGCCAAGCATCGATCATCATGTCACGAGAATAAGATATTTATTGGAAAGGAGCCTCAAGCTCATCACCGTGCACTTTCACCACCCTGTGAAGTTCATAACTTATTTAACCCGTAGCCTAATAAACCACATGCTTTCCCTAATCACAGCGGGACGACCACACAAGATATCATTGCATCACTCCAAGTTTACTTCGATATGATGTAAACTTCTACCGCAATTTCCCCCCGCATAATTCATTTTACCTACATAAAACCACCACAAAACTCACCTTATCTAGCGTATTTACAGTGGAAGTCGGAAGTTTACATACACCTTAGCCAAATACATTTAAACTCTGTTTTTCAAAATTCCCTGTCTTAGGTCAGTTAGGATCAACACTTTATTTTAAGAATGTGAAATGTCAGAATAATAGTAGAGAGATTTATTTCAACTTTTATTTCTTTCATCACATTTCCAGTGGGTCAGAAGTTTACATACACTCAATTAGTATTTGGTAGCATTGCCTTTAAATTGTTTAACTTGGGTCAAACGTGTCGGGTAGCCTTCCACAAGGTTCCCATAATAAGTTGTGTATTTTGGCCCATTCCTCCTGACAGAGCTGGTGTAACTGAGTCAGGTTTGTAGGCCTTCTTGCTCGCACACGCTTTTCAGTTCTGCCTACAAATTTTCGATGGGATTGAGGTCAGGGCTTTGTGATGCCCACTCCGATACCTTGACTTTGATGTCCTTAAGCCATTTTGCCACAACTTTGGAAGTATGCTTGGGGTCATTGTGCATTTGGAAGACCTATTTGCGACCAAGCTTTAACTTCCTGACTGATGCCTTGAGATGTTGCTTCAATATATCCACACAATTATCCTACCTCATGAGGCCATCTATTTTGTGAAGTGCACCACTCCCTCCTGCAGCAAAGCATCCCCACAACATGATGCTGCCACCCCTGTGCATCACGGTTGGGATGGTGTTCTTCGGGTTGCAAGCCTCCCCCTTTTTCCTCCAAACATAACAATGGTCATTATGGCCAAACAGTTCTATTTTTGTTTCATCAGACCAGAGGACATTTGTCCAAAAAGTACGATCTTTGTCCCCATTTGCAGTTGTAAACCGTATTCTGGCTTTTTTATGGCGGTTTTGGAGCAGTGGCTTCTTCCTTGCTGAGCAACCTTTCAGGTTATATCGATATAGGACTCGTTTTACTGTGGATATAGATACTTTTTTTCACCAGTTTCCTCCAGCATCTTCACAAGGTCCTTTGCTGTTGTTCTGGGATTGATTTGCACTTTTCGCACCAAAGTACATTCATCTCTAGGAGACAGAACACGTCTCCTACCTGAGCGGTATGACGGCTGCATGGTACCATGGTGTTTATACTTGCGTACTATTGTTTGTACAGATGAACGTGGTACCTTCAGGCGTTTGGAAATTGCTCCCGTGGATGAACCAGACTGAGGTCTTGGCTGATTTCTTTTGATTTTCCTATGATGTCAAGCAAAGAGGCACTGAGTTTGAAGGTAGGTCTTGAAATACATCCACAGGTTCACCTCCAATTGACTCAAATTATGTCAATTAGCCTATCAGAAGCTTCTAAAGTCATTACATAATTTTCTGGAATTTTCCAAGCTGTTTAAAGGCACAGTCAACTTAGTGTATGTAAACTTCTGACCCACTGGAATTGTGATACAGTGAATTATAAGTTAAGTAATCTGTCTGTAAACAATTGTTGGAAAAATTACTTGGGTCATGCACAAAGCAGATGTCCTAACCGACTTGCCAAAACTATAGTTTGTTAACAAGAAATTTGTGGAGTGGTTGAAAAATGTGTTAATGACTCCAACCTAAGTGTATGTAAACTTCCGACTTCAACTGTAGTTTTGTCAACGTTTGGAATGTTTACTGACAAATTTGCGGTTTACATCAGGCATCTCATGAAATGTTTTATACCACATGTACTTAAGTTTGGATGGAAACCTGCTCACTGGTATGGAACGTTCTTTAGTGTATAGGAAATATCATTTTGGACAAAACCCTCACGTCAACATCATGGGAGGTGATATGAATTCCATACAGGGAAATACCAATATGAGCATTTCATGTTCTATTGTTTATCCCACTGCTATAATACCCTATCTGTACCAGGAGTTGGTTGCCTCCCCTGGAACACATATTGCCCCTGGAGGTAGCGGTTCGATCCCCCAGTCCCGACACTCACACTCTGTATTTCATCACATACTCTAATCTACACCTGTCAATAAAATAATCTAGGATTATTGCCGCCATAGGTGTGTTCTACGCCCTCCTTGTCATCCAAAAAAACTACAAAATACCCCCCAAAATATGGAAAAACAAAAGCACCATCTCAGTTTGATCTCTCACCAGTGCGTTGAGGTCGTTGCGGTCCAGCGCTCTGCTGTGGATGATGTCTCTCTGCAGCACGATGAGCAAGAAGAGGAGGCCCAGCATCACGTAACCAAGGTTACTCAGTATGTTGTTGAAGGCACTGCACGCCAGAGGGTAGAGAATGGATGTCATGAATGATACAAGTCATACATTACACGCACAGCCATAGGTGTTTCCCCTTATGACACACACACACCTCAGATTCCCCAGGGGGTGTGCACACAGGAAGTTGTAGTAGCAGATGTCCTGATTTCCTGTCACGTTGACAACCTGGAGGAGAGAGGAAAATGTCAACAACAACACACTATCCACCCACCCACCACGTGTGGATTCTACAGTCATATCTACTCACTCGAAGCCAATTCCTTTACACACTACAAATGCACTCGTTATAACTCTGTAATAATGTAGTAAATCCGCAGTGTGAGTGAGAGTAGCACACAGTACCGTTTGATAAGTGATGACCAGCTGGATGACAGGGAGGGCGTAGAACACACCTATGGTGGCAATATTCCTGAGGAGAGGAACACTGACATTAACTGCCATGACACTGACAGTTGTATGATTACTGTACAATCCGACTGATACAAAACAAACCTACACCCTGTCCAAAGAAGCAATTGTTATCATGCATTTGACTAAAGTACTGATAGAGTGAAGGGTGCCATAGGGTTATAGCCCCAGCATTGATGTACAGATTTTGAGGCAACTCTCCGTCCCACTCACCAGAAGTAGATCTGGTACTTTTTACTCAGAACCCTCTTGTCCTTGCGAGCGAGGTCCGACACACACAGGTACTTCTGCAAAAGGACAAGCGACCACAAGAGTTTCATTGGGAGGGAAAAACGAAATAAAAACAACAGAGGATAAAGATAATATTGAGTGATACACAGGGGAGGCGAGGTAGAGGGGGATGGATGGATGAGAAGTAGAGGGGGAAGGGAGGGATGGATGAGAGGTAGAGGGGGAAGGGATGGATGAGAGGTAGAGGGGTAGGGGATGGATGAGAGGTAGAGGGGGAGGGGATGGATGAGAGGTAGAGGGGAAGGGATGGATGGATGAGAAGTAGAGGGGAAGGGATGGATGGATGAGAAGTAGAGGGGAAGGGATGGATGAGAGGTAGAGGGGGAGGGATGGATGAGAGGTAGAGGGGGAGGGGATGGATGAGAGGTAGAGGGGAAGGGATGGATGAGAGGTAGAGGGGAAGGATGAGAGGTAGAGGGGGATGGATGGATGAGAAGTAGAGGGGGAGGGATGGATGAGAGGTAGAGGGGAAGGGATGGATGAGAGGTAGAGGGGGAAGGGATGGATGAGAGGTAGAGGGGGAAGGGATGGATGAGAGGTAGAGGGGGAAGGGATGGATGAGAGGTAGAGGGGGAAGGGATGGATGAGAGGTAGAGGGCGAGGGAGGGATGGATGGATGAGAGGTAGAGGGCGAGGGAGGGATGGATGGATGAGAGGTAGAGGGGGAGGGAGGGATGGATGAGAGGTAGAGGGGGAGGGAGGGATGGATGAGAGGTAGAGGGGGAGGGAGGGAGGGATGGATGAGAGGTAGAGGGGGAGGGATGGAGGAGGGATGGGCCAGACCTTGGTGCGGACGATGTTCTTGTCCGAGTCGATGTCGGCCAACGTGTCATAGTCATCCTCCTCTATTGAGCTCAGAGACTCCTGTCGACTACGACCCGTAACGCTCTCCAACGAACGCTCTGAGAGAGGAAACAGTAACTACCTTTACAGTATGTCAGCGACTGAGGGTTATATTTCTCGATTTGATCGTTTTTGTTGGTTTTACGGCTTGGATTTTTTTTATATGATTTGGGACGTATTCAATAGATTTGTGGTTCTGGCCAATGACGCATTCCTGATAATCACAAAATGTATCATTGAAATTGTTCTCGACATTCAATCATTATCTCTGCGTACAGTCAAACATGATTGTTGACCATATGTGATCGTTTTGGTCTCCGTCTGTGGTCATCAGAGCATTAAATGACATCAAAAGGCGGATAGATCTTGAACACATTCCGAAGTGATTGACATGGTGCTGATTTATACAGTGAAGGGATGCGATTGGCTGGCTGATTAAGGCAGTGAGTGTCACCAATGCAGATGGCTACGTGGTGGATGGCAGTTAGGAATGGTCTGCGTTTCAAAGTCTCCTGTCCTGATAAACAAACACAAATAAACCAATAAGAAACAAGAGCACTCCGCAGCCCTCCATTCAAGAGCCAGTTTGGTGGTGAAATGCTGTGCAACATTACTCGAAGACTGATTTTGTGCCATGTGGACCCCATTGTGTGTATTTGCACATCTGTGTTTGTACAGTATTGGAGTGTATATGTGTAATTATGCGTCTGTATTTGGTCATCTTGCTCCATACCCATGTATCCGTAGTTGGCATCTGATGCTATGCTGTCTGTGATGGCCTCTGAGCTCAACGTGCTGGCGTTGTCCGCTGTAGAAACAATAGCAGAGAGAAACAACATTAAAGAGTTCTTGAAGTGGTGTAAGTATTCACTACGGCTGTGTCCCAATTCTCTCTCCTTCCTCCCAAAGTGTTCACTTCCCTTCACTGATTTAAAGGAAATGACTGGTAAAAGAAATATGGTGAAAAGTGCAACTAGTCCATGACTCCCCCAATCCAACGCTTTTAGATTTGTGGGAAGGAGTGAAGGAGTGCACATTCACGAGGAGACACACAACAGAACTGGAACAGTACAAGCCCCGTCTTCCCCAGCTGTCAATATTTAACTCAAAACCTTTCAAACATCGTCACACTTGTAATGTAAATGAGCACACACATACACACTCACCAAAGGAGCCGTATTCATAGGGGGAGACTGGAGTCACACTTGGCTTTCCTGTGGTAACAGGTAGAGATAATGTCAAAAACACACACCAAACACATGCCACCATAGCCGTTAGTAGTGTACACACAACCACAGCATCTAGATGAATGGTTAGTTAGAGAGGACACACCATGCCCTGTGGGTTCAGAGACGAGGTTGAAACGTGAAGCAAGGGTTAATGCACGGGTGCTAATCAGTACCCTAGGGTGTGAGTCCAACGGGAGAAAAATAAGTCAATTTCAGTCAAACTCCCATTGGAACCAAACCATAATATCATCCAACGCATGGCGACGGGCATGGCAGAATCATATTAGTCATCCCCCACCATGACAGGTGTTTGTGACTGGACAATGCTGTGAAGTCAGGCAACTCAGGAAGTAAACCGAAATTCCAATTCAATAATTGAAAAAGGGGTTTCTATTTTCAATGACTCCTCAATAAAACTGCAAAGGAGAATATATTTATTTCAAATGTTTTTTCCATATTTTAAACCGAAATCACTTCCTGATTTCAAATTGACACCCAACTTTGGTGAAGGTCATTCATTAGACATGTATGATTCCTCATCCACCCAGATCATACTGGTGATAATGACTGCGAGATGGGTGTAACAGTCTATATAGCGTGCACGAAGGGTAATAAGTAGTGTGACATTGTGAGAGAAGCTCTGACACATGCAATATCTCACTACTCCAACTCCATTCTTACCCAGTAGAGAGGCTGAGCCAAAGAGTAGCATGGGGAGAAAGCATGAGGAGAAAGCGAGACAAATTCAATACACAAAGACATAGAAAACCTAGAGAAATAGATCAGTAATCCTTCATCTGATGCGGAAACTGTTCATGGTTCGCATCCATCTTAAACTCGTTTTAAATCTTAAAACACAGAGTTAGTTCTCTTCACTGTACACCTCTCTGAAAACAAAATACAACGGAGTGTGCCGTTGTAGTGGGTTGCTGGGATACCTGTCTCCGCGGGCGACATGTCCGCTGGGTTCAGAAGCCCCTCCCTCCTCCTGTGCATCCTGACCAGAGAAAAGACCCAGAGAGAGAGGGAGACACTTGAGTTCCAAAGCTTCTATATGACAGTGTATGAAATAATGTACTTACTGTATACGACAGTGACGCGATCGACAGACCTCTTGTTCTCCACACAGGCCACCAGGAAGGTGAGCAGGTAGAAGGAGAGGAAGATGCCCAGGCAGAACAGCATGCCCATCACGTACACATCCGCTGAGACGGAGAGGGGGGGTGTAGAGGGAGGGAGAGGAGGGAGAAAGGAAGGAGAGAGAGGTGTTAGAGAGAAACAGAGACAAATAGAACACTTCTCTCTGCTACATTGGGAATGATGTACTGTCTGGTCCGCCTGGCTGAGTGACTCACAGTTGATGGCGGGCGAGACGACCACGTCCAGAGTTTTACTGCGGTTGCCGGCATCAATGAGTTCATCTGGACGGAGGGGGTAGAAGCGCAGGGGACCCCCACATGCCTCGTCCTCCGTCTTCACCACCACCACCACATAGAAACTGTTACTGGGGAAGTCCTTCCTCTGAGAGCCACGAGCGAAAAGGGGAGAGGGGAACAAGAGAGAGAGAGTAGACGAAATGGTTGCCCATTGTGGCAAATGAGTTGTAAACATTTATTTATTGATCAATTACCTGATCTCTCCAGTGCGTGCGTGTGTGTATTCTACCTGGACAGTGATGGCAGCTGTCTTGGTCATGGTTTGATACATTCCAATGAAGGCCACGTTGTTATCCAAGTCATACACTGGGCACTGATAAGGTAGAACACAGCATTTAGCAATCAGAGAGGAATGAGTGTCTGTCTGTGTGTGTGTGTCTGCCTGAGCAAAGAACAGGTGCAGCCACGGCTAATGTGGTTTCCACGGCAACGGGCACCTCTGCACTCCCCATCAAGTGTGTGGAATGGAGATTTCTATATTGGCCTACATTTCAGGGACACCCCCAATGTGAGCTATTACACACCAGACAGAGCTTTACATAGCGTTTTAGTAACACCTCTCTTTCACAGCTTTAAGCTGCTTTAGGGTAGATCCTGTGCATTTCCCAAGTTCATTCACAGCTGTCTAGTGGTTGCTGGGGTGCTCAGAATGAACTCAACACTGCCCTTGTGTGGTGAATCGAAGGCTAGCCATTGGAGACAGGCTGAGGGACCACAGTTCAGTGATGTCATGTGAGGTCAGTGGATGCAGGTAGATGTAAGGTCATGGCTGTATTCATTAGGGTACACCATAGCAAAACGTTTTGCAACAGAAAACTTAAACAACTGTTTATTTTAGCGTTTCTGAACAGTCCCTCCCTGTTTCAGTTCGCTTACTTCCGATTGGTGTCTAACAGAGTTGTGGACTCGAAGTCACATGACTTGAGACTCTATATAATGTAAAATAACTTGAGACTTGACTTGGAGCCTCAAGACTCGACTTTGACTTGAGACTGATGACTTGAATTTTTCTGGCCAGGTTTTGTATTGTTTTGTCTGTCACTCATTTTGTGGAAGAGAGTCTACTTCGATTATTCCACACGCAGCCAGAGACAGTACCCGCAGCATCGCCCTCGCAAAAAACCCTGCCACAGATTGGCTAAGAAAACGCACACTCGGCACTCTGACTGGATCAGCAAACTGTCAATCAACACAGGTTGGGTGAGCTAGCAGAAATATTGCTGATTTGCTGTACAAGCTATAGGATCGGGTGCAGCGCAAACATCAAACTGTAAATAAATAAATCTGCAGCTGCAAAAATTGTTCGGTGATCAAGAATATGAACTGTTTACATTGCAAGATAATCAGCAATGGGGCAACAATTACTAGCATAAGCCTACAGGTCTTTAGGTATGTAACAATTGCTTTAACTTATGAAGATTGCATTTGGAATTTGTTGTTAAAATTAATTATTACTGTGGCGAAGACGCACCATAGGAGCGGCTCTTCACTTACGCTCTCCAAACTCGCGCCAGTGGAGGGTACTTTTTTCCCCCTGTTGTTGAAATGTTTGCTCTGGCTTTCACACGTCTAAATGCATAGGCCCTACAATAATTGCTAGCGTTTCATCATTAAATCCCCGTAGCGTTGATTACAACACGTAGACATTTTTTTCATGTTTATTTATTTACATTTTTCATTTAACCTTTATTTAACTAGGCAAGTCAGTTAAGAACAAATTCTTATTTACTTATAATGACGGCCTATGTTTGATAGGACTACGATACATTTTCATTTAGCCAACCATTTCTTACCCTCAGTGGAGTGATGTTTATTTAATTCAATGTATGGTTTCCTTTGTTCATATTTTTCCCGGTTATGTCGGAGTTCCGTGTCTGTGTCCTATGGCCGCGTTCAAAACAATTGGGAACTCGGAACTCTCCGACTTCAGTGCGTTCAAGACAATTGGGAACTCGGAACTCTCCGACTTCAGTGCATTCAAGACAATTGGGAACTCGGGCCTGTTTCACTGACGTCATGATTTGACCTCAAATTTTTTCGAGTTGTCTTGAAAGCACCATTAGTCTCTGTCATTCTGGTTGTGCATAATATGAGCGTGCAGGCCTCATAAAATAGGCTTTGGAGTCAGAACGTTGAATAAGATCAAATGATTGTTCCATGTATGCGTGGTGTTGAAATATCATTAACTCTGATTAAGAGGAATGTAGCAATGTGGAAATGGATGTGGAAATTGCCTTTTACATTGTAGAACCAGTTTATTGGTTGTAATTGCCAATTGGGTAATTGTATGGTCCTGGGGGCCAAGTGCTTATATTATTTATGCAGGCCTACCCGTTTGAGCTCCTGTTAGACAGAATCGACTTGGTTTCTCAAGGGGAGGCTGTACAGTCTCCACCTGTGTCCGTTCAGATATCAGGCTTAACCTGTCTACAGAGGCTGTTTCTTTTGGACTATTGCCCATGTATATTTGGCCAATCTACTTGTATATTTTGTATCATATGGTACTTTCACCACAGGATCACCAAGATCTGTAAATAAATGTACACTGTGAACACGTCAACCTGCCTTGCCTTCTGCTGATGGCATGCCCTCACGACTGCTACAAGGTCTCAATTTTGCAATGACATGGGATTATTAAAATGTGTCGCAGACACAATAATGAAAAGGGCTGTCTGGTAGCCTCAATAAATATACACATATTTGTAGCTGAACAAGTCATGGCATGTATAGATTTTTTTTTACTTGACTTGAGATTTGAAAACGTATGACTTGACTTGCTCTTAGAACGCACGACTTGGACTTGACTCGAGACTTGACCCGTTCTACTTGGGACTCGACTTGAGACTCGGATCTTGTGACTTGGTCCCACCTCTGGTGCCTAATGAACAGGTTTGGTCAAGTTAGTTTACCTGGATGTCCTGGATGGACATGACAGAGCACGGAAAGGTCATCTCAGAGTTGACCTTGACGATGGCCGTGTCCACTCCGTCAGGGAACACATATTTGAAATACTGAGAGAGGAAAAACAAAGTTAGAATAAAAAAAGGATCACATATTTATTGGAACTAAGTCCTAAATCAGCCAAGTGAAAGAAATATATATTTTTTTTAAAGAATTCAAGCAATCTTCCTAACAATACTATTCTATTATGTTGATAGATGTACCGTTTTGAAAGGGCAAATCTTGCGGCAAATCTTGCGTCGAATACAAACGCACAACATGTGCACACACAAAATGTATGACGTAACAATATCCATTTTCTCCTGTCTCTTTCTCTCCATCTCTGTCAAGCAACAGCTCAACAGATCAGGCACACACATTTGTTCTTTAATATCACTCCCCTTCTTGGCCCTGGCCTTTAGACTTAGGCACAGTAAAGAGGTAGTACCCAACTGTCTTCTCCACCCACGCACACCTCATGGTCACGTGCAGTATAAGGGTTTCACGGGAAATATGCTATGTGCGTATGTACGCACGTGTGCATCGGTGTGAGTGGCTATGTTTCTTACCTGGGGTTGGGATGGTGAGGCAGTGAAGCTGAACTTTTTGTCTGTACTGTAATGAAGAAGACAAGAAACACTCAACAAATACAACAGCCATATTAGCCAGTCAGGTCACACATACAGTATGCCATCTCTACTCTATAAGTGATGCTGCTACACAGGGTGTGTCTTGGCCTTGCTGTACAAATAGGCAGTCACGATTGTGTGTATGCAAAAAGGCCGCATTCAATGCAAATTAGACCAGTTCTGCACAGTTGCATAATAGTGATATAAAATATGATGACTCGGAGTATTGAATACGAACTGCTGTGGGAGGCTGTGTAAGGCATGTAGCTCTACAACCAGATATCAGGTATCATGTATTTGCTCGGCTAGCTAGCTAGCATGAAGGTAATGATCCCTGATGAAGATGACTCACTGCAGGGTGAAGCTGTCCACGCGGCTGATCCTCAGCTGGTAGTGGGTGCCCAAGCTGGACAGGGTGGACACGTCCACAAAGAAGTACTGGGTCTCGGTGAGGGTGCGGGTGGGGGGCTGGCAAAGCGTTCGGCCCACGTGGGCATAGGGGTACTTCCTCTGGTACCTGTGGCGGGGGGGAAGAGATATCATTTCTCCACTCATTTTCATTGAGGTCAGAAGACCTCTTTTATAAGGGAGACCTGGCCAAGAGGGTAGCTCAATATACAAATCATGATCACATGGGCTCATAGAACATAAAAGGCCTGTATTAGACTAGGGGCACATCCAAAATTGCACCCTAATCCCTAAGTAGTACCATAATTGCACTACTTTTGAGCAGGGTCCATAGGGAATGTAGGGTGCCATTTCATAAGCCATTTTAAGGTTGAACTAAACAACCATGACCATTGCAGACCGCTCATAACATGGCGGTAACTGATGATAAGAACAGGATGATAAGAATGAACCACGGCTAAAAAAAGGTATTGAATTGGCCTGTTGAATTGTGTCAACTACAGTCCCACAAAAAACGGTGTTAATGACAGAAAAACCAACAGTCTGCAACTTCCCAAAACACAACAACCTAACTAGTACTGTAATTATGGCTAGTGTCTATGGGAAATTAGGCCTATGCTTTATGTTTATGTGGAAGTGAAAGCTCAAGGTTCAACGATGACTCACTCTCAACTAGATGGCTTTACCACCCGACACAGGTGTTCTGGTATTGTGCAAGTCCGTGGATTATGTTACACCATGAAAGACAGGCTACTGTAGTGTTCTCCAAACACAGTCCTCGCGACCCCAAGGGGTGCACGTTTCTTCTTTTTTACATTTTTTTTAACAAAATGTGCACCACTTGGGGTCCAGAGGACCGAGTTCGTAAAAAAACCTGGGCTACTGTATAATAGAACAAATTATACACTGATCCAACAGGTAGGTTGTGTGTGCAGGCTAAACACTTAGACCTAGGCTATATCATATAATAATTAGGGAATGCTTATATAGTCCTGTTTGACTGTATGTACAAGTGGGTAACCTGTACAGGTGTGAAGTGGAAAAGTGTTTTTTGCAGATCCCACTGAGACACTCTCGGAGAGCGGGGTCACGGCCAGGGATCAGCCATTATTGACGGCAACTCTGGAGCAATTAGGGTTTAAGTGCTTTGCTCAAGGGAAGGATGACTGATTTTACCTTGTCGGCTCGGGGATTCAAACAGCAACCTTTCGGTTACAGGGGGAAACAGGATTTGTGGTTTTCTTTTCATGTCTTATTGCCCTGCCATCACTCCCTTCAGTTAACCCATTCAGTACTTCTACTACACATCTCTCTGTACGGTTTATAATATAGTGAGCTCCAAAAGTTTAGGGACAGTGACACTTTTTTGTTTTGGCTCAGTACTCCAGCAATTTGTAAATGATACATTGATTATGATGGTAAAGTGCAGACTGTCAGCTTTAATTGTAGGGTATTTTCATCCATATTGGGTGAACCGTTTAGAAATTACGGCACTTTTTGTACATAGTCCCCCCCATTTGAGGGGACCAAAAGTATTGGTATAAATTCACTAATGTATTAAAGTAGAAAAAAAGTGTAGTATTTGGTCCCATTTTCCAAGCACACAATGATTACATCCAGCTTGTGACTCTACAAACTTGTTGGATGCATTTGCGTTTTGTGTTGGTTGTGTTTCAGATTATTTTCTGCCCAATAGAAATGAATGTTAATAATGTGTCATTTGAGTCACTTTTAAGAATAGAATATGTTTTTAAACACTTCTACATTAATGTGAATGCGACCATGATTACGGATTAACCTGAATGAATCGTGAATACGGATGAGTGAGACACACAAATATCATACTCCCAAGACATGATAACCTCTCCCCATTACAATAACAGGGGGGTTAGCATTTTATATCATATTCCCAAGACATGATAACCTCTCCCCATTACAATAACAGGGGAGGTTAGCATTTTATATCATACTCCCAAGACATGCTAACCTCTCATCATTACAATAACAGGGGAGGTTAGCATTTTATATCATACTCCCAAGACATGCTAACCTCTCCCCATTACAATAACAGGGGAGGTTAGCATTTTATATCATACTCCCAAGACATGCTAACCTCTCCCCATTACAATAACAGAGGAGGTTAGCATTTTATATCATACTCCCAAGACATGATAACCTCTCATCATTACAATAACAGGGGAGGTTAGCATTTTATATCATACTCCCAAGACATGATAACCTCTCATCATTACAATAACAGGGGAGGTTAGCATTTTATATCATACTCCCAAGACATGATAACCTCTCATCATTACAATAACAGAGGAGGTTAGCATTTTATATCATACTCCCAAGACATGATAACCTCTCATCATTACAATAACAGGGGAGGTTAGCATTTTATATCATACTCCCAAGACATGATAACCTCTCATCATTACAATAACAGGGGAGGTTAGCATTTTATATCATACTCCCAAGACATGATAACCTCTCATCATTACAATAACAGGGGCGGTTAGCATTTTATATCATACTCCCAAGACATGCTAACCTCTCCCCATTACAATAACAGGGAGGTTAGCATTTTATATCATACTCCCAAGACATGATAACCTCTCACCATTACAATAACAGGGGAGGTTAGCATTTTATATAATACTCCCAAGACATGATAACCTCTCATCATTACAATAACAGAGGAGGTTAGCATTTTATATCATACTCCCAAGACATGATAACCTCTCATCATTACAATAACAGGGGCGGTTAGCATTTTATATCATACTCCCAAGACATGCTAACCTCTCCCCATTACAATAACAGGGAGGTTAGCATTTTATATCATACTCCCAAGACATGATAACCTCTCATCATTACAATAACAGAGGAGGTTAGCATTTTATATCATACTCCCAAGACATGCTAACCTCTCCCCATTACAATAACAGGGGAGGTTAGCATTTTATATCATACTCCCAAGACATGATAACCTCTCATCATTACAATAACAGGGGCGGTTAGCATTTTATATAATACTCCCAAGACATGATAACCTCTCACCATTACAATAACAGGGGAGGTTAGCATTTTATATAATACTCCCAAGACATGATAACCTCTCATCATTACAATAACAGAGGAGGTTAGCATTTTATATCATACTCCCAAGACATGATAACCTCTCATCATTACAATAACAGAGGAGGTTAGCATTTTATATAATACTCCCAAGACATGATAACCTCTCATCATTACAATAACAGGGGAGGTTAGCATTTTATATCATACTCCCAAGACATGATAACCTCTCATCATTACAATAACAGGGGAGGTTAGCATTTTATATCATACTCCCAAGACATGCTAACCTCTCCCCATTACAATAACAGAGGAGGTTAGCATTTTATATCATACTCCCAAGACATGATAACCTCTCATCATTACAATAACAGAGGAGGTTAGCATTTTATATCATACTCCCAAGACATGATAACCTCTCACCATTACAATAACAGAGGAGGTTAGCATTTTATATCATACTCCCAAGACATGATAACCTCTCATCATTACAATAACAGAGGAGGTTAGCATTTTATATCATACTCCCAAGACATGATAACCTCTCATCATTACAATAACAGAGGAGGTTAGCATTTTATATCATACTCCCAAGACATGATAACCTCTCATCATTACAATAACAGAGGAGGTTAGCATTTTATATCATACTCCCAAGACATGATAACCTCTCATCATTACAATAACAGGGGAGGTTAGCATTTTATATCATACTCCCAAGACATGATAACCTCTCATCATTACAATAACAGAGGAGGTTAGCATTTTATATCATACTCCCAAGACATGCTAACCTCTCCCCATTACAATAACAGAGGAGGTTAGCATTTTATATCATACTCCCAAGACATGATAACCTCTCATCATTACAATAACAGGGGAGGTTAGCATTTTATATCATACTCCCAAGACATGATAACCTCTCATCATTACAATAACAGAGGAGGTTAGCATTTTATATCATACTCCCAAGACATGATAACCTCTCATCATTACAATAACAGGGGAGGTTAGCATTTTATATCATATTCCCAAGACATGATAACCTCTCATCATTACAATAACAGAGGAGGTTAGCATTTTATATCATACTCCCAAGACATGATAACCTCTCATCATTACAATAACAGAGGAGGTTAGCATTTTATATCATACTCCCAAGACATGCTAACCTCTCCCCATTACAATAACAGAGGAGGTTAGCATTTTATATCATACTCCCAAGACATGATAACCTCTCATCATTACAATAACAGAGGAGGTTAGCATTTTATATCATACTCCCAAGACATGATAACCTCTCATCATTACAATAACAGAGGAGGTTAGCATTTTATATCATACTCCCAAGACATGATAACCTCTCATCATTACAATAACAGAGGAGGTTAGCATTTTATATCATATTCCCAAGACATGATAACCTCTCATCATTACAATAACAGAGGAGGTTAGCATTTTATATCATACTCCCAAGACATGCTAACCTCTCCCCATTACAATAACAGAGGAGGTTAGCATTTTATATCATACTCCCAAGACATGATAACCTCTCCCCATTACAATAACAGAGGAGGTTAGCATTTTATATCATACTCCCAAGACATGATAACCTCTCATCATTACAATAACAGAGGAGGTTAGCATTTTATATCATACTCCCAAGACATGATAACCTCTCACCATTACAATAACAGAGGAGGTTAGCATTTTATATCATACTCCCAAGACATGCTAACCTCTCATCATTACAATAACAGAGGAGGTTAGCATTTTATATCATACTCCCAAGACATGATAACCTCTCATCATTACAATAACAGAGGAGGTTAGCATTTTATATCATACTCCCAAGACATGCTAACCTCTAACCATTACAATAACAGAGGCGGTTAGCATTTTATATCATACTCCCAAGACATGCTAACCTCTAACCATTACAATAACAGGGGAGGTTAGCATTTTATATCATACTCCCAAGACATGATAACCTCTCATCATTACAATAACAGGGGCGGTTAGCATTTTATATCATACTCCCAAGACATGATAACCTCTCACCATTACAATAACAGAGGAGGTTAGCATTTTATATCATACTCCCAAGACATGATAACCTCTCCCCATTACAATAACAGGGGAGGTTAGCATTTTATATCATACTCCCAAGACATGATAACCTCTAACCATTACAATAACAGGGGAGGTTAGCATTTTATATCATACTCCCAAGACATGCTAACCTCTCCCCATTACAATAACAGAGGAGGTTAGCATTTTATATCATACTCCCAAGACATGCTAACCTCTCCCCATTACAATAACAGAGGCGGTTAGCATTTTATATCATACTCCCAAGACATGCTAACCTCTCCCCATTACAATAACAGAGGAGGTTAGCATTTTATATCATACTCCCAAGACATGCTAACCTCTCCCCATTACAATAACAGAGGAGGTTAGCATTTTATATCATACTCCCAAGACATGATAACCTCTCATCATTACAATAACAGAGGAGGTTAGCATTTTATATCATACTCCCAAGACATGCTAACCTCTCATCATTACAATAACAGAGGAGGTTAGCATTTTATATCATACTCCCAAGACATGATAACCTCTCCCCATTACAATAACAGAGGAGGTTAGCATTTTATATCATACTCCCAAGACATGCTAACCTCTCACCATTACAATAACAGAGGAGGTTAGCATTTTATATCATACTCCCAAGACATGATAACCTCTCATCATTACAATAACAGAGGAGGTTAGCATTTTATATCATACTCCCAAGACATGCTAACCTCTCCCCATTACAATAACAGAGGAGGTTAGCATTTTATATCATACTCCCAAGACATGATAACCTCTCATCATTACAATAACAGAGGAGGTTAGCATTTTATATCATACTCCCAAGACATGATAACCTCTCATCATTACAATAACAGAGGAGGTTAGCATTTTTTGGGGGGGTATGATATTTGTGCATCATCATTATTCACAATTCATTCAAGATTATCTGTAATCATGGTATCAGCCACACTAATGTAATGTTTAGAAACATATTATATTCTTATTTACAATAAAACTGACTCCAAAATGACACAATACATTATTTACCATTCATTTCTATTGGGCACAAAATAATCTGAAAACAAATCGCAAATGCATTCAACAAGTTTGTAGACTCACAAGCTGGATGTAATCATTGCGTGCTTGGAAAATGGGACCAAATACAAAACTTTTAACTACTTTAATAGTGAATTTAAGTGAATTTATCCCAATACTTACAATGGGGGGACTATGGGAAAAAAGGGCCGTCCTTTTTGTAAAGGGTTCACCTGATATGGATGAAAACACACTCAAATTAAAGCTGACAGTCTGAACTTCATGTATCATTTCAAATCCAAAGTGCTGGAGTACAGAGCCAAAACAAACAAAAAACGTGTCACTGTCCCAATACTTTTGGAGCTCATTGTATCTTCACCCGTGACTAAGCCAATATCTAGCCTACATAATGAAGAGAAACACAGCAAAAACAGACCCAAGGAGAAACAAAACCTCTACAATATCTAGGCTACATAACTTCAGTTGTTTTCTTTGACTGAACAATTTAATACCAAAACATAACCACGTATATCGCTTCCTTTCCACTCTAGATGAATATGGCCAGCAGTATATTGACATAATAAAATGAAGTGACATAATACAGGGACAGGAACAGGATGTGCCAGGGTTGTGTTCAGTAGGGCACAACGTTGTGGAACGTTGCAGATAGAAATGTCCTGTATAGAGCCAACTTGAGTCCTTATTCTACATGTCAACGATGCATGTTTGTTCTACATAACACATTGCTTCTGTCTGAACGTTCCACGACATTGTGTCCTACTGAACGCGCCCCCAGGTGTGCCAGCAGGTTAGGCTACTCACAGTCCACGCAGTATGAGGGGGACCTGGAAGGACAGCACGGCCTGCTTCTGTCTGACCACAAACAGGATGGGACTGCTCTCTGCCCCCTCCGACAGTACGTCCACAGTCACACGGACCCCCTCCGTCTGCCAGGGCAGGGAGAGAGGGGAGAGGGTTAGAGAAACTCACAGAATCTAAGTAAAACGACATACAGTACATACACACCCATCACAAACATAAACCTGCACACTCAAGTTTGTATTGATCACTTTTTGCAATCCTATTTTACCATAAAACCAAATTAGGCTACTCATAGCAAGACAGTTGTTCAGTGTTCTTCAATCCTAGTACTGGGGACGGAATGCGCAGGTTTAATTCCAGCCCAGTACTAACATGATTAGTTGAAACAGGTGTATTAGCTGTGGGGTCTGTGCAAAAGCAGGTTCGAAGAACAAAGTGGGATTTGTGACCTGAACTATGTACTCACCTTGTTTCGGGAGACGGTGTGATTGAAGGCGTAGATGGTTTGGTTGTCACTCGTAACTGTATCGTTGTAGGTAACATCAAACTCTGCATCCTTTTGGACCACCGTTTTAGTTTCTGCCCGTGCGAACCGCAAGTGGGTCACACATAACAACAACAGGGCCACATAACCAAGCTGGAACAAGACTAAAACGGGGCCAAATTTACAACGGCTCCTCAAAACCATTTCCTTGCGGTTTGTCAACAATAGCTGTGCTAGCTGATCAAAACGACCTAAATGCACTTACTGGCACGTTGGATGATAATAATAGCAATGAATGGCAAACCTACCTACCCAGCTAACTAGACTAGAGAGCTCAGTTGTAATGTATCATTCACAACAACAGAACAGTTGATAGCGAACGACTAGCTAGTAAAATAATCTAGCCAGCTAGCTACATTTGCTTGCCAATGATTAATGTATTACATTCACACCGCTCCTCCCGTTTCACCATCACCAGCTGGCAAGCTAACCACTCCTCGGTACTGCGACGTAAACTGACGTTAGCTAGACGATAACAACACAGCTACTACTCGCTAGATAGATCCCGAATGATTTAATATCCGCGGTTTTTACAGCTAATGTCATTCGCATTTTATCATTTAGGTTGACATCTGCCTGTATAGTGTTGATCATATGAAGTATCGTAAAGTGAACGTTGTTTGCATCTGTTGAATCGACTGACCACGTTTGAGGGGTTAAATCTGTGTCACCCACTCTCTCCCTCTGCACGCAGAAAACAAACCAGGCACGGCGTAGTGAGGTCATTCTTTACGGCGCAGATTTATTTATTTATTTATTATTTAACCTTTATTTAACTAGGCATGTCAGTTAAGAACAAATTCTTATTCACAATGACGGCCTACCAAAAAGCAAAAGGCCTCCTGCGGGGACGGTGCCTGGGATTAAAAAAATAAATGCAATATACATATATACATAAATGCAATATACATCACAACAAGACAGACACAACACTACATAAAGAGAGACCTAAGACAACAACATAACAAGGCAGCAACACATGACAACACAACATGGTAGCAGCACAAAAACGTGATACAAACATTATTGGGCAAAGTCAACAGCACAAAGGTCAAGAAGGTAGACACAACAATACATCAGCCACAACTGTCAGTAAGAGTGTCCATGATTGAGTCTTTGAATGAAGAGATTGAGATAAAACTGTCCAGTTTGAGTGTTTGTTGCAGCTCGTTCCAGTCGCTAGATGCAGTGAACTGAAAAGAGGAGTGACCCAGGGATGTGTGCGCTTTGGGGACCTTAAACAGCATGTGACTGGCAGAACGGGTGTTGTATGTGGAGAATGAGGGCTGCAGTAGATATCTCAGATAGGGGGAGTGAGGTCTAAGAGGGTTTTATAAATAAGCATCAACCAGTGGATCTTGTGACGGGTATACAGAGATGACCAGTTTACAGAGGAGTATAGTGTGCAGTGATGTGTCCTATAAGGAGCATTGGTGGCAAATCTGATGGCCGAATGGTAAAGAACATCTAGCCGCTCGAGAGCACTCTTACCTGCCAATCTATAAATGATGTCTCTGTAATCTGGCATGGGTAGGATGGTCATCTGAATTAGGGTTAGTTTGGCAGCTGGGGTGAAAGAGAAGCGATTACGATAGAGGAAACCAAGTCTGGATTTAACTTTAGCCTGCAGCTTTGATATGTGCTGAGAGAAGGGACAGTGCAATCTCTAGCCATACTCCAAAGTACTTGTATGCGGTGACTACCTCAAGCTCAAACCCTCAGAGGTAGTAATAATACCTGTGGGAAGAGGGGCATTCTTCTTACCAAACTACATGACCTTTGTTTTGGAGGTGTTCAGAACAAGGTTAAGGGTAGAGAAAGCTTGTTTGACACTAAAAAAGCTTTGTTGTAGAGCATTTAACACAAAATCCGGGGAGGGGCCAGCTGAGTATAAGACTGTATCATCTGCATATAAATGGATGAGAGAGCTTCCTACTGCCTGAGCTATGTTGCTGATGTAAATTGAGAAGAGCGTGGGACCTAGAATTGATCCTTGAGGTACTCCCTTGGTGACAGGCAGTGGCTGAGAAAGCAGATTTTCTGACTTTATACACTACACGCAGAGAGGTAGTTAGCAAACCAGGCCAAAGACCCCTCAGAGACACCAATACGCCTTAGCCGGCCCACAAGAATGGAATGGTCTGCTGTATCAAAAGCTTTGGCCAAATCAATAAAAATAGCAGCACAATATTGCTTAGAATCAAGGGCAATAGTGACATCATTGATGACCTTTAAGGTTGCCGTGACACATCCATAACCTGAGTGGAAACCAGATTGCATACCCGAGAGAATACTATGACATCAAGAAAGCCAGTCAGTTAATTATTGACAAGTTTTTCCAACACTTTTGATAAACAAGGAAAAATAGAAATAGGCCTATAACAGTTAGGATCAGCTTGATCTCCCCCTTTAAATAAAGGACGAACTGTAGCTGCCTTCCAAGCAATGGGAACCTCCCCAGAAAGGAGAGACAGGCTTGGCGATAATAGAGGCAGCAACCTTAAAGAAGAAAGGGTCTAAACCATCTGACCCAGATGTTTTTTGGGGGTCAAGTTTCAGGAGCTCCTTTAGCACCACGGACTCAGTGACTGCCTGTAGGGAGAAACCTTGTAGTGGGGCAGGGGGAAAAGAGGGAGAAGCATTGGGGATAGTTGCATTAGAAGGGGTGGGAGATAAGGAAATGTTGGACAGGCAAGAAGGCATGGCTGAGTCAAATAGGAATCCTGACTTAATGAAGTGGTGATTAAAGAGCTCAGCCATGTGCTTCTTGTCAGTAAAAAACACATCATCAACTTTAAGGGACGGGCAGCTGTGAGGAGGAGGGTTAATTCTCCAGGTCTTTAAACGTTTTCCAGAACTTCTTGGGGTTAGACCCAAAGAGAGAGAACTGCTCCTTAAAGTAACTAACTTTGGCCTTCCGGATAGCCTGGGTGCACTTATTTCTCATTTGCCTGAACGATAGCCAGTCAGCCTGAGTATGCGGGTGCCGAGCCTTTCGCCAAATGCAATTCTTGAGGTGGAGTAACTCTGCAAGATCACAGTTGAACCAGGGGCTGAACCGGTTTTTAATTCTCATTTTCTTTATGGGGGTGTGTTTGTTAACAATACCACTGAAAATATCAAAAAGGGGATCAACAGAAGGGGATCGACAGAGGGGATCAAGCTGATTTTATACCATTTTACAGAGGCCAGTTCATGAAGGAAGGGTTGCTCATTCAAATTTTTTTGCAAGCGTCTATGACAAATCAGGACAGGTCGTTTCACTGAGCAGCCATTACGAACACAGGCTGTAAAACAGGGATCACTAAGGTCATTACAGAAAACATCAGACTAATACCTATTAGAGGTCGACCGATTATGATTTTTCAGCGCCGATACCGATACCGATTATTGGAGGGCCAAAAAGACCGGTACCGATTAATCGGCCAATTTATTTATTTAAAAAAAAAATGTAATAATGACAATTACAACAATACTGAATGAACACTTATTTTACCTTAATATAATACATAAATACTATAAATTTAGCCTCAAATAAATAATGAAACATGTTCAATTTGGTTTAAATAATGCAAAAACAAAGTGTTGTAGAAGAAAGTAAAAGTGTAATATGTGCTAACGTTTAAGTTCCTTGCTCAGAACATGAGAACATATGAAAACTGGTGGTTCCTTTTAACATGAGTCTTCAATATTCCCAGGTAAGAAGTTTTAGGTTGTAGTTATTATAGGAATTATAGGACTATTTCTCTCTATACGATTTGTATTTGATATACCTTTGACTATTGGATGTTCTTATTGGCACTTTAGTATTGCCAGTGTAACAGTATAGCTTCCATCCCTCTCCTCGCTCCTTCCTGGGCTCGAACCAGGAACATCGACAACAGCCACCCTCGAAGCAGCGTTACCCATGTAGAGCAAGGGGAACAACTACTCCAAGTCTCAGAGCGAGTGACGTTTGAAACACTATTAACGCTCACCCGCTAACTAGCTAGCCATTTCACATCGGTTACACCAGCCTAATCTTGGGAGTTGATAGGATTGAAGTCAGAAACAGCGCAATGCTTGAAGAATTGCGAAGAGCTGCTGGCAAAACGCATGAAGGTGCAGTTTGAATGAATGTTTACGAGCCTGCTGCTGCCTACCATCGCTCAGTCAGACTGCTCTATCAAATATCAAATCATAGACTTAATTATAACATAATAACACACAGAAATACAAGCCTTTGGTCATTAATATGGTCGAATCCGGAAACTATCATTTCGAAAACGAAACGTTTATCATTTCAGTGAAATACGGAACCGTTCCGTATTTTATCTAACAGGTGGCATCCCTAAGTCTAAATATTCCTGTTACATTGCACAACCTTCAATGTTATGTCATAATTATGTACAATTCTGGAAAATTAATTACACCCTTTGTTAGGAATGAATGGACTACACACAGTCCGCAAAGAGCCAGGCGGCCCAAACTGCTGTATATACCCTGACTGCTTGCACGGAATGCTAGAGAAGTGACACAAATTCCTGTTAGCAGGCAATATGAACTAAATATGCAGGTTTAAAAATATATACTTGTGTTTTGATTTTAAAGAAAGGCATTGATGTTTATGGTTAGGTACATTGGTGCAACGACAGTGCTTTCTTCGCAAATGCACTTGCAGGCTGTGATTCGATGAGAAATGAACAGGCACCACATCGATTATATGCAACGCAGGACACGTTAGATAAACTAGTAATATCATCAACGATGTGTAGTTAACTAGTGATTATGTTAAGATTGATCATTTTTTATAAGATAAGTTTAATGCTAGCTAGCAACTTACCTTGGCTTCTTGCTGCCCTCGCGTAACAGGTAGTCAGCCTGCCATGCAGGCTCCTCGTGGAGTGCAATGTAAGGCAGGTGGTTAGAGCGTTGGACTAGTAACCGGAAGGTTGCAAAAAAGAATCCCCGAATCCCCCCTGAACAAGGCAGTTAACCCCCGTTCCTAGGCCGTCATTGAAAATAATAATGTGTTCTTAATCTGACTTGCCTAGTTAAATAAAGGTGTACATTTTTTTATTTAAAAAAAATATATATTTAAATCGGCAAATCGGGTGGCCAAAAATACCGATTGTTATGAAAACTTGAAATTGGCCCTAATTAATCGGCCATTCCGATTAATCGGTCGACCTCTAATACCTATCAGGATTATTTGTGAGGATAACATTGAGGAGAATAGCCTTTGGAGTCATACCTTGTGGGATTGATGATAATCTGAGAAAGATTTAGGGAGTCCCATTGCTTTAGGACTTGGTCAGGTGGTTTAAGCATGTCCCAGTTTAGGTCACCTAGCAAAACAAATTCAGACTTAGTGTAAGGGGCCAGGAGAGAGCTTAGGGCAAGTAGGGTACAGGCCGTCCCTGATGGAGGACAATAGCACCCAGCAACAGTCAACAAAGAGCTATTTGAAAGTTTAATGCTTAATACCAGCAAATCAAATTGTTTGGGGACAGACTTGGTAGAGACAACCGAGCACTGAAGGTGATCCTTGGTAAAGATTGCCACTCCCCCAGCTTTGGAAGATCTGTCTTGCCGAAAAAGGTTATAACCAGAAAGGATAACATCAGTATTCAAAACACTCTTCCTTAACCACGTCTCAGTAATGACCAACACATCTGGATTGGAGTTGTGAACCCACACTTTCAATTGATCCATTTTAGGTAATAAGCTTCTAGTGTTAACATGCAGAAAACCCAGGCTTTTACGAGAGCAGAAATCAATGAAGCAGATATCAGAGCACAAGTCAGAATTGGGGCTAGCAACAGTAGATGTTCCAGGGAGTACATCGACATTTCCAGATATCATCAACAGTAATACAATCAAGGCACTGCATAGTACACTGAGAGCTCTGCAGTGCCAATTTATGACATCTGAATGTGCATCAGATAGCAACAAGATCATATTGTACAACAATTTCATCAGGTAACATGAATACAAAGCTGGCGAGAGGTGGTTAGAATAGGATGGGAGGGTAAAAGCCTGTCTAACCAATAGAGGGTCAGAGTCCCGAGTGTGGGAACAAACAGTCTGTCCCACAGTGGGGTAAAGAAAGTTTGTAGTCAACAAAGTATACAGGAGTCATGAGGCAAATAGCAAAATAGCAAGATGCACAAGAAAAAAATTAAATATATAACGACTTGGGGCTAGCCATTGTAAGTTCAGAGTCACTCGCCCCCACAGTGCGTGTGCTGGAGGCGAGCGAAAGCTCGGGAGAGAGGGGTGAGTGTGGTGGAGCTACCTGTACCAGTCAGGGGGAGACAGGCCAGGGCAGACGGTGATCAGATCGCCAGGTTGCCAGGTGGAATCCAAGCAGCAGTACAGCAGGCAATGGGAGTAGGTGTGTGTCACACCCACTTGGAAGAAGCTTTTATTTCTGGAGGCAGATTTCTTGTTGAAAATGCCAGTGAGTGGTCTTTGAACAGCAGGAGGGGGCTTCAGGGGACGCTTCAAAGACACCTGACACTTGTTGGGCCAAAAGCCCTTTTACTACACACCTTAGTGCTAATTGATTTTGTATCTGGTCTGTCCTTTCAAGCCTGGGAGCTCAGTTCCAGGTTGGAATGGTGTCCTTAGGTCTCTGCATATTTGTTTGCTAGAGCACCCTCTGTATAGCTTGGAAAAAGAAAATCTTGGAAGCAGTAATCTCTCCGGTTAATTTTGGTCAAAATTAGGTTGTAGGTTTGGAGTTTTGATCTGGAGCACATAACCTAATGTACCCCGGTAAATTCTGACATAAGGAATAGATACAACATTCCTTTGAAATAAAGCACGTATTAGATATATTATTGTTCTGAGGGAGTAAGGAGAAATAATTTTTCCTACTGGAGACTCAACTGGACAAAGCGAAAGTATCTCAAGAAAGTGAGGTTTGACTGGGTACACATGCACGTTGCAGATGGAACACATCAAAGACTATAGCGAGCTCTAGGGGCGCGTTCGTAAAGTTCAGATTTCAGAGCACTCTCGTCTGAGTGAATAACTGATGAATTTACAAACTCTCAACACCCGTTGAATTTGGCCGCTGTCTGTAAACATCAGCAAAAATAGCTTAATTAAATTGTTGCCAGCAGCACAGTTACAGTCACCACTCTGGATAACAATGAAAACAGCCAAACCAGCTCTGCTAGGGCAAGTAAAATGGTGTTCTCTCATTTGTTTGGCAGTAGCTAGCAAGCTAGCTAATTTTAGCCAGTTTCTTGAGCGTTCTCTGGCACTCCAGATTGAATTTACGAACGCACCCATAGGTGTCACAAGAGATGAACAATTGTCATAATGAAAAACAACCCTTCTGCATTCGAACGTTGACTTTGTCAATTCTGTCTGTTGTGAAAAGGTATGGTTATTACCACACAATACCTGTATTTTCCTGCGAATCATTACCTGAATTTATTTTTACATTAACTGCAATTTTTTTGTGATGAGCATCCAGAAACATTTTTGCATTTATTTTGGCCCTGTCTACATGTAAAGAGATTATGGCAAGATATTTGTAGATTTTATAATTGATAATATTCTTGATTAATTTTGTTTATTATGGGAGCATGTGGTGCTCAGTTTCCTTAACTATAATAAGGATAAAGAAAAACAATTTTACCTCTGATATTTAATTTTGATAAAGGAAAAATATTATATTCATAAATATAAATTCACTAATAAAAAAACACTCTTCCTTGTTTTCTGTAAGGAGTTTGAGACCATTCTACATCATTCAAATGATAAAGCTGTAAAAACAGTCAATATGTGTGTCTTTAAAGGCCTTTGTTTAATCTGTAGTTTGTTGTACCCCCTAGCATATAGCATATATGTTGTTCTTGTTTGTTTGTTTGTTTGTATATTTCCTGTAGGTATACTGGTCTTTTGTGCAAAAAAATATAATAAAAAAAATAGAATTCATAGAAACTTCCAGAAAGTTTATCAAAAATGCACACATTTCCAGAATATTATGATTGCTAAATACTGCACAATTTAAACACTTTCCCCCCAATCCTCCCAAACATCTGTAAATATTGAACCATAAAGTGTTCCTTCCTGTCTACTTAAACTAAAATGTTTATTCTATTCTGCTGAGCCATTTACTTTATGTTCGTATTCGTATTCTTAACTTAATTTTTTTCTTATTGTTGTTGCATTGTCGAGAAGGAACCTGCAAGTAAGCATTTTGTTGGACGGTGATACCAAGTGTATCCTATAGGCCTACATACGACTAATAAAACTTAAAACTATAGGGATAACTTATATAATACATGATGGGACAGTCGAGTGAAAATACATATATATTTTATGGATGACTATGCTGCCTTGTTCTGTGGTTGCCATGGCGCTGAGAGGCAGAGCGCTCTGCAAATATTGTAAATATAGTGTGCTTTTGTAAATTCACTCTGACGTGACAGAGTGCGCGCTGGGCCTTCGTAAATTCATAGCGTTGTCAGCAGTGATGCCAATTGAGCAATTCTGTTGCTAGATTTAGCAACTTTTCAGACTACCCCGGCAACTTTTTTTTCAAACAGCACCTAGCAACAAATTTAGCTACTTTTAAAAATGTATTTGGAACTTCTAGCAACTTTTTAAAAGTGACCCAAACACTAAAATGCACGCATTTTCCCTCTAAATGACACGAAACCGATTTTCTCTGTCACACACTCAGTCACAACACACCTGCCTGGCTGCAAAAGTGCGTTGTGAGTGACGTCAACAACAGGCGCCCAGCTCGTGCACGGCAGCAGCAGGCCAGCAGCAATTTCAGCAAATTGTGGGGGTGCCCATGCAGTTGGATGACTGCAGCAGCAGGAGTACGGGTTCGACGAGCCAAACCCAATGAATATAGTTGGTCATGAATGTTTGATCTTGAACAAATACATTTACAACATCAATCAACATGTCTCAATCAAAACTGTACAGCCAGAAGTACAGAAAAGAGTGGGAGTCTACCTGAACAAATGTCAAATCATATTTTTTGCCGAGATGGCCAGTGAATTTGAGTTACGTTTTTTTGTATTCTACGTAATGACGTCACAACGTCTTTTAGCAACAAATCAACCTGCCTCTAGCAACATACCCTGAAAATTAGTTGGCAACACTGGTTTCAGATTGTCCGTTGGTAAATTCAGAGCGTTTCGCTCTCGGAGCGTTCAGAGCGCCCAGACTAGGGTTGATCCGAGCGTTCTGACCACACAATGGCAGTCAAGCACCCAAGCTAATTGGCTAACGTTGGCTAGCTTGCTAGCAACTGCCAGGCACAAATGAGAGAACACCTCACTCTGACCATTTTACTCGCCCTAGTAGAGCTGGTTAGTCTGTTTTCATGATATCCAGAGCATTGGTGACTGTAATTGTGCTGTTGGCAACAATTTAAATACGCCTTTTGCCGACGTTTACCGACACCGGCGTTTGTAAATTCATCAGTTATTCTGCGCTCTGGCACACAGATGAGAGTGCTCTGAAATCGGAGTAGATAGCCAGAGATAATTTACAAACGCGGCCATAGTCAATATAGTAAATATTTTATTGTTTCTAAGTGTTTTTAAAGCATTTTTTAAAAATAGCATTTCTCTTGATTTTTATTGTGTATTTTATTGCATTTGTATATTTTATTTAAAAAATGTAATCAACATTTTGGTGTTTGATAACTTGTTGATAGATTAACTGAAATATCTGGACTGATTATGGCAAGCAAGTCAGTTTATTTGGCTTGACTAGCTAGCTTGCCATGATTTGAATGATACCGCAACACCAGATCAACAGCATCAGCTTTTTGGCTCCCTGCCCCAGTTCCTAGAGGGAAGTGGACTGTTGTGTGATGGGATGCAGAAGCTTGCTTCGTAGGGGGCTTTTCTGAAACACTGCTTAGGTGTGGTGGTCTTATACTGGTGCTTCTACAGTCTCCGAAGCATCACCAAGGTAGAGTCTTCCAACATTTGCCCTGAGTGACATTTTTGGAAAGAATGGATTCCTGCTTTTTGGCGGACCCATATGTTGTGTCAAAATGGGTAAAGGACAAACTGGGAATGGTTACATCTGTGAAAGCTTCAAGAAGTATCTGCCTCCCAGAGGAAGTGGGTGCTTCGAGTCACATGGCTCGAGGGTTGACCTGTGGTGTGCTTTGCTTTCCAGAGCATGGCGCTGCTAAAAGCGGTGATCAGTGAGGTAGCGTTGAGTGTAGAAGTGGATCCAATGAAAAGGAATATTCCTAGTGTTTGTGACGCCCAGCATTTGGTGAGACGTAGACCCAGTGTCAATGGCGAGACTGAGAATACCATCTCTGTTTTTTTAACACAGAGTTTCTACCTGATACGGTCATGTTAGGTTATATTTGCTATTCTGTGAGGGCCTATGTTCCGAACCCGCTTCGGTGCTTTAGGTGCCAAAGATTCGGACATGATGCAGCAGTGTGTAGAAGGGACATCCCACGATGTGAGAAATGTGCAGGAGGGCATAGTCATAGGGAGTGGACAATTGGGATAGAGAAAGCACTGTGTGTCAACTGTGGGGGTGCCCATGCAGCTGGGGGTCTGAAGTGCCCTGTGAGAGAGAGAAAGGTTGAGATTGACTGAGTTCGAGTTGGGCAGAAAGTTTCCTATGCTAAGGTAGTGAAGAGAGTAGAGGATAACCCAAGGGTCAGTGAGTCGACTGGGATGCCCCCAGTGAGTAGGCCTGAAAAGACAGAGAGGATGAGTTTTGGTAAGGTTGGATTTCTTGCTTTTATAGCCATGGTGATCAACTTCACTGCACTGATGGAGTGGAAATCACAGAAGCTAGATGTGGTAGTTGCAGCAGCAGAGAAATATTTGGGTGTGAGAGATTTTAGTGCAGAAGAGCTACAGGGAGTTTTGAGAGAAGGGGTTCCATCCTCACAGGCAGACGCCCTGGTGTAGGATCGTTTAGGGCCAGGTAGTGGGATTGGGTGGTGGGTTTTTATGAGTTAGATGTTGGTGCAATTTAAGTTTTTCCCATTCCCCTATTTTCTGGGTGACCAAAATGTGCATTTCGCACTCCGACCTGCTAAAGGCAGCAATACGCAACACAGCGTCTACTCTGCCGGAAAGCCACACGAAGAAGAGAGTACATTCAGTCAATCCCAGTGACTGTCTTGTTTACCTCTCCACTAACCATCCCAGGGGTACTATAGAAACTATTATTTAAACCATAATGCAACTCACATTCATTCAATTTAGATTTATAGACATATTCTGTGTCCAGGGTAAATAATTTGACCTAACTCATTCACACTATCACAGGAACAAGAAAAGTCACAGGTCCTTCATATTATTCCCATAAGCCTGGAACTAATCCTGTAATTATTGGAACTCTGTTCATGCAACACATGACTGAAGCCTGTGAACACAGGCCTTTCCTGAAAGAAATTAAGCCTTGCCTGGATGCAGGATGGGTCTTACACCAGCAGAGGCACTGTTTCCAACTGAACTGCCGTGTCATGTTCAAATCACAGGCTTCGTAAAGAATTGATGTAGACTAACAGTGAAATGCTTACATATGGGTCCTTTCCAAAAATGCAGATTTAAAGTTGATGATTAAAAAATAGAAATAGTGATACGAGGAATTGTATTTTTTATTTTTTATTTATTTCACCTTTATTTAACCAGGTAGGCAAGTTGAGAACAAGTTCTCATTTACAATTTCGACCTGGCCAAGATAAAGCAAAGCAGTTCGACACATACAACAACACAGAGTTACACATGGAGTAAAACAAACATACAGTCAATAATACAGTAGAAAAATAAGTCTATATACAATGTGAGCAAATGAGGTGAGATAAGGGAGGTAAAGGCTAAAAAAGGCCACGGTGGCAAAGTAAATACAATATAGCAAGTAAAACACTGGAATGGTAGATTTGTAGCGGAAGAAAGTGCAAAGTAGAAATAAAAATAATGGGGTGCAAAGGAGCAAAATAAATAAATACAGTAGGGGAAGAGGTAGTTGTATGGGCTAAATTATAGATGGGCTATGTACAGGTGCAGTGATCTGTGAGCTGCTCTGACAGCTGGTGCTTAAAGCTAGTGAGGGAGATAAGTGTTTCCAGTTTCAGATATTTTTGTAGTTCGTTCCAGTCATTGGCAGCAGAGAACTGGAAGGAGAGACGGCCAAAGGAGGAATTGGCTTTTGGGGTGACCAGAGAGATATACCTGCTGGAGCGCGTGCTACAGGTGGGTGCTGCTATGGTGACCAGTGAGCGGAGATAAGGGGGGACTTTACCTAGCAGGGTCTTGTAGATGACCTGGAGCCAGTGGATTTGGCAACGAGTATGAAGCGAGGGCCAGCCAACGAGAGCGTACAGGTCGCAGTGGTGGGTAGTATATGAGGCTTTGGTGACAAAACCGATGGCACTGTGATAGACTGCATCCAGTTTATTGAGTAGGGTATTGGAGGCTATTTTGTAAATGACATCGCCGAAGTCGAGGATCGGTAGAATGGTCAGTTTTACGAGGGTATGTTTGGCAGCATGAGTGAAGGATGCTTTGTTGCGAAATAGGAAGCCAATTCTAGATTTAACTTTGGATTGGAGATGTTTGATTTGAGTCTGGAAGGAGAGCTTACAGTCTAACCAGACACCTAGGTATTTGTAGTTGTCCACATATTCTAAGTCAGAACCATCCAGAGTAGTGATGCTGGACGGGCGGGCAGGTGCAGGCAGCGATCGGTTGAAGAGCATGCATTTAGTTTTACTTGTATTTAAGAGCAGTTGGAGGCCACGGAAGGAGAGTTGTATGGCATTGAAGCTCGTCTGGAGGGTTGTTAACACAGAGTCCAAAGAAGGGCCAGAAGTATACAGAATGGTGTCGTCTGCGTAGAGGTGGATCAGAGACTCACCAGCAGCAAGAGCGACATCATTGATGTATACAGAATAAATACACAGTGAATAACGAACAGCAATAACGAGTAAAAAATAACATGGCTATATACAGGGAGTATTTGGTAATTTCTTAGGATCCCCATTAGCTGTTGCAAAAGCAGCAGCTACTCTTCTATAGCCTACATATCAATACATACCACAAACTACCGAGATCAAATAGGGGAGAGGCGTTGTGCCGTTTATCTGTTTTTTGGAACCGGGTTTGCTGTTTATTTGAGCAATATGAGATGGAACGGAGTTCCATGCAATAATGGCTCTATATTATACTGTATGCTTTCTTGAATTTGTTCTGGATTTGGGGACTGTGATAAGACCTCTGGTGGCTTGTCTAGTGGGGTAAGTGTGTGTGTCAGAGCTGTGTGTAAGTTGACTATGCAAACAATTTGGGATTTTCAACACATTAATGTTTCTTAAAGAAAGAAGAAGTGATGCAGTCAGTCTCTCAACTCTTAACCAAGAGAGACTGGCATGCATACTATTTATATCAGCCCTCTTATTACAGTGAAGAGCAAGACGTGCCGCTCTGTTCTGGGCCAGCTGCAGCTTATCTAGGTCTTTCCTTGCAGCACTCGACCACACGACTGGACAATAATCAAGATAAGACAAAACTAGAGACTGCAGAACTTGCTTTTTGGAGTGTGGTGTCAAAAAAGCAGAGCATCTATTTACTATGGACAGACCTCTCCCCATCTTTACAACCATTTGAATCTATATGTGTTGACCATGGCAGAGTACAATCTAAGGTAATATCAAGTAATTTAGTCTCCTAAACTTGTTCAACAGCCACACCATTCATTACCAGATTCAGCTGAGGTCTAGAACTGGAGTACCAGTACCGAGTTGATGTGCAGGGGTATGAGGTAATTGAAGTAGCTATATACACAGGTAGGGGTAAAGTGATTAGGCAACAGGATAATAGACAGTAGCAGGATATGTGGTGAGTGTGAAAGTGTGTGTTTGTTTGTGTGTGTGGAGTGTCAGTATGTATGTGTGTGCGTGTTATGTGTCTGTGGGCGTGCGTATGTAGTGTGTGTGTGCATAGAGTCAGTGCAGGAGAGTTACTGCAAAAAAGTGTATGTGTGTATTTACATTTATTGACCTGGAGGCAGAACTGAACTATTGCCACTAGATGTGCCAGCTGCAGTCATAATTGGCTATATCGTAAAAGTTGATGAAAAAAAATGTTTTTTGGTCTTAATTTAAGGTTAGAGTTAGGCATTAGGGTTACCAATGTGGTTAGGGTTAAGGTAAGAAATGTTATGACTTTGTCAGCTAGTGATCACTCTGCAGAGCTGCCTCCGGGGCAAGATTCATGACAATAAATGCCAACATTCGATAAATGGGTCATCTAGAGACTTGACTGATCAGCATCCCATTGACAGCCCGACAAGGACAACATCTGAAACTGACCCTAACCCTAACCCTTAATTTAACATAACCCTAACCATAAATTAACCAATTCTGAAATTCAACATTGGTTTTCTGGTCAGTCACATCCCCTTAGTTTTTCCAGAGAGAAATAGTTTAATTAATAGGTAATAACAGTGAAGTAGTGCTGTAAATGTTTCTCATCTGTTATAATTCATCAGAAAAAATATGTTTGCATTCTTTCTTTCTTTCGTTCTCTTTCTTCTTCTTTCTTAACTCTTATGCCTCTATAGTTTCACCAACAAAGTAGGAAGTAGCCTAGGTGTCTAATTGCCATCAGATTCTTATTCTTCTAATTCTTATTATACAACTTGATTTAGTCGTGTGCAAGGAAAAATTGTATAATATTGATAAAGGAAATAGATACATTTAGATTCAGAAAAGTGAATGGCTCTTGTGTGGTCTACCATATAAGGTCCCACAGTTGACAGTGCATGTCAGAGCAAAAATCAGCAATAAGGTCGAAGGGATTGTCTATAGAGCTCCGAGACAAGGATTCGGTCTTCAACGAGGTTGAAAGTATATTGAGTTCGTTCCCGTGTTTATTTTACTCAAGCGGGATTGGACGCCTCGCCATATATTTGACACCGCTGCTGTAGACGATGGATGAGGCATGACATCAAATCAAGTTAAATTGTATTTGTCACATGCGCCGAATACAAAGGTGTAGACTTTACAGTGAAATGTTTCCTTACGAGCCCATCCCAACAATGCAGAATTATTGGCCACCAGGTGTAAACTAATAGAATTGAACAGAACATAATAACTGTATTTTTTCCCAGAGGTGATGAGTGTCATTTTGCAGGCAAAAAAGTGTTTTCAGTGTCCATTAGAATGAGTTGAAGTCGAGAGGTTGAATCCATCCAACCATGTGATGTACACTCGACAGACGTGTGAAACGGCATCGCTGTCTTCCGGGTTAGAAACACACACAGATTTGTACTAGTGCATAATGCGCAGTTCTGTCGCCAAGACAACCGTTTCTGTGGATGAAGTCATTGTTACGCTAATAGTTGCTATAGTTACAACCTAGAGAGGGCGCTGCGGAGGGGCTATGTACGTAATATGACGCAGGGTGGGGGCGTGCTCGCGATGCGCGCTGCGCAAGACTGGTTGTTGTTCCCGCAGAGAGGCGAGAAGATGGCGGCCGTGTCAAGCGGAGGTGCAGCTGGGTCCGCTGCTCCCGGGATTACGCACTCTACCCGACCGGCCCACGCAGGCATAGGCGCCCAGAACCGAGCACAGCCATCCTCTGGGATCAGCCACTCCAATCGCCCGGCCGCGGGGTGCATCACCAACCCCGGCCACCCCTCGTCCGGCAGGCCCCCTCTAGCCCGAGTGGGCTACTACGAAATCGAGCGGACCATCGGCAAGGGAAATTTCGCCGTTGTTAAATTAGCAACACACATCATCACCAAAGCAAAGGTAGGATGATTAATGCTTGGCTTTTGAAGGGGATCAATTCCAGGTTGTCAACGATTTGTACTAATTTGACTGTTATCGCTGTCACTCTCATCCAGGCTGAAGATTGGGCCTTCGGGCTGGGAGCGAGTAACGTTACAACGGCTAGACCGCTTTTGGTCGCAGTGCGGGGGTGTAAACATGGGGCATCATAAGCAATCATTCGCCTTGTAGTTTTTCACATGATAGAACCAGTTCTAATGTAACAAGGGCAGCGGGGGTGACTTGTCTACGGAGATGAGGGTACCGCTGGGATGAGCGTGGACTGCGTTCGTTAACTAACCAGCTATTTTTGGCATTATGTATTAGCTAGGTAGAATCACAAGCATCATGTCATCAGTAGTTTACACGTATCATTAGCAAGCAACTAGATATATATATATATATATATATATATATATATATATATATTTGTGATATTTTGAAGTGAATGCGCCTTTGGCAAGCTAGTTAAGTTGGCTTGGTAGTTAACTAAAATAACAAACCTGTTTGACAGGCAGTAAACATATAGCTGGCTGGCCATATCTCATCCCTAAAAATGTGTACACTAACGTGTTTTCTCACTGAAAAAGTTCGTTTTTAATTTTGTCATGGTGTATTTATTTGATTTTAGTGGTGTATTCAAGGGCTAGTATTTTAGTTTTGGCCAGGTTATGTGGCATTTCCATTTGAGTATAGGCAGAGGCTATGGGAAAATCTGCAGCCTCAGATATGTCATAGCTTATTGATATCCCTTTGAGTGTGCTTATTCTGTTGCATAGTGTGGGCGTCTGTAGGCAGATGCATTGCTGGTGGATAGGCACGGGAGACTACAGATCTTGTTTTTCAATATTGAACCAAAAAACAATCATAGTAGTCGCAACTTTTACCTTTGTCATTTCTCATCCTTATAGTTGAGACCTTAGCATGAACAGTAAACAACTTTTTTTATCCACATTTTGCCTTTACATAAATTACCATTCCATTTTATTTTCCCAGGTATCTTATTGAGAAGCGGTTGCATCCCACCGCACCTCTCTGATTCAGAGGGGTTGGGTTAAATGCGGAAGACACATTTCAGTTGAATGCATTCAGTTGTACAACTGACTAGGTATCCCCCTTTCAATGTTTTTCTCTCAATAACGACTTGGGTGGCCAAGGAGTAGAGCAGGCCAATTGATAGCCTACCCACTCGGGCCATACTTTTAAGCCTGTCCCTGGATCTGCAACGCGCTCATGGAATCGAACTGAGGCCAGTCATGTAAGGACAAAGACCGAGAACACTTAGCTACCTCTGTGTGTGTTGTGTGAGAGGGAGGCTGACTATTCTGATAGATGAACTCACATGGTGACATGGAACATCATCAAAAACACATTAGGCTGTAGCCTAAGCAGCTTAGGCAATGCCACAGAACTTGTGAAAATGTATTTATAGGGAACCACATATTAGTGCTTTAAAGTTACTTAACGATTCATTGATAAAACACTGACCACTAAAAACTACAATCTCTCCATTATTGTGCCAAGTTTTTTTGTTGAGTGATCCTTTTGCAGAGGGGGACACAGGCCCTGATATTTTGCAATCTACTGGATTGGTAGAATGGATTGCATTAGTGCAATTTGGAAATGACCCTTTCTAGGCAGAGGTCATCGTCGTTGTGAGAATTTACATTTGATTTCTGTCATTTAATAAATGTATCATTAAATAGGCCATGCTGAATCACAGGGGCAGGTCAACACATGAATGGACATTTGACTAGCTATCTGTTGCTAGGTAGTTTTTCCTGGTTGATGTACATTGGGCTGTTATTTTACCTGACATGCATATGGTCTTCTTTTTAGCTGGTTCTTTGTAGAATTTTGACCCGGAGTCGTACAAAATCGGGTGTTTCTCTACTCCAACGATTAAGGAAAACCAACTAAAAACAAACTAGGTTCTCTTTAATCTCTCCTCGTTTGTCTTTCAAGCACCCACATGGGTTTGTATTTTCATCATATCCAATAAGGAGGGGACTTGCAGCTTGTGGAGTGTCTCAAATAGAACCAAGTTCTATTTTAGCGCTTGGCTACGTAGACTCATTCACGAGCGTGAATTGTGTGGGTGATCTGATTGAATAACATGTATGTGGCCAGTGTGGTTTCTGTGTAATGTTTAGGGGAAGTAGCTGGTCCAAGTATGATTGTTTTGGGTTTGTCATTAAATATACCACCACCCAAAACCTTTTTTTTCTTCTTTTTTTTACCCCTCCCATTGCATCTTATGAAGCATGACATGCTTCAGGTTCACCGGGTTTGTATGTACAATTTAAATGGGACTAGGTTATGTTTTTAAAAATAGATGCTCAAACATATGAAACCAGTGCCTTGGTGCTGCCTTCTCACCAACTCAAGATTATAAACACTGATATTTCTGGTCATGTTTATGAAATTCAAAGTCCAAAGAAGGGCATGTTATGCAACCTAAGAGCTACTGATGTCCCGATATAAGAGAAATTGCATGATATTGGAATAATAAACAAAAACGTTGCCTCTTCTAGCTACATCAACAAAATTTCTTCTGAATTCAAACAGTAGCCTATCTATTAATATTGCTCACATGCATTGACATGACACCCTCCCTAACAGTCAGTTAGCCGACGTAGAAGGGAGCAAATTCAGTATATTTGGACAGATCTTCGCACTGCACACCTTTTCCACCAGCATTAGTCATGCCTAATCAGTGGTGTGATAGACAGGACCTATAGCTCAATGCTTCGGTCCGCAAAGCCAGTCAGGGAGAAGGGGTTTGTTGAGCCGTGGTGTTAGACTGAGCCAAGCGTCACAGCTATGGAAGAGGGACTGTCTTACAGCCGTTAGGGCAGACCTGACAGGCTCGGGACTAGGGTCAACAACAACAACACACACACCTGAATTAAAAAAGTTTCTCTAAACCTAAATGTGTCTGCCAGCTGACTAGCTCCCTCCTCCTTATCAGAAGACGGGGCACCTCCTCTTGGCTCCACTACAGTCAGACAGGTATGGCTAAAGAAGGCAGCCGGCGTGCTCTGGCTTGTCTGCGGTGCATCGCGCCGTCTCCTCATGTTACACTGCATCTATCCAGACTACTTCTTCCCCTACCGCCGCCTCCTCAGCTTAGATTTGCATGGAGGAGGAGGAGGAGGAGGAGCAGCAGCCGTGATGGCCAGGCAATGTTAGATAACGGGCCTAATGCACGTGTCGTGCCGTGATTTCATTTGCATTAATAATTTGACAATTGTGGTGTTGCTGCTTGACCTACCTTCATGTCCCATAGTTATTGGGTTATGCACAGAGAGAATCTGTATGCCCATCTTCTAATGTTCTTGTTGGTGCGTTCAGTACTAGCCCTAGTGGAATCTGTCCTAGGTCTAACTCATGTAGTTTAAAAAAAATCCAAAACCAGTAGTTTTTGACAGGCAATTTCATACTACTTACAGTGCATTCGGAAAGTATTCAGACCTCTTGACTTTTTCTACATTTTGTTACGTTACAGCCTTATTCTAAAATGGGTCAACAAAAATAAAAGTCTTCATCAATCTCCAAACAATACCCCATAATGACAAAGCAAAAACACATTTTTAGAAATTTGGCAAATCTATTAAAAATAAAAAACATATACTTTATTTAAATAAGTATTCAGACCCTTTGCTATAAGACTCGGAATTGAGTTCATGTGCATCCTGTTTCCGTTGATCATCCTTGATGTTTCTACAACTTGATACCTGTGGTAAGTTTCATTGATTGGACATGATTTGGAAAGGCACACACCTGACGATATAAGGTCAGACAGTTGACAGTGGATGTCAGAGCAAATACCAAGCCTTGAGGTCGAAGGAATTGACCGTAGAGCTCCGAGACAAGATTGTGTCGAGGCACAGATCTGAGGAAGGGTACCAAAAACTGTCTGCAGCATTGAAGTTCCACAAGAACACAGTGGCCTCCATCATTCTTAAATGGTTGAAGTTTGGATCCACCAAGACTCTTCCTAAAGCTGGCTGCCTTGCCAAACTGAGCAATTGGGGGAGATGGCCTTAGTCACTCTGCCATAGAGCCTTCCAGAAGGATAACCATCTCTGCAGCACTCCACCAATCACACCTTTATGGTAGAGTGGCCAACTGAAGCCACTCTTCAGTAAAAGGCACATGACAGCCCGCTTGGAGTTTGCCAAAAGGCACCTAAAGACTCAGACCATGAGAAACATTTTTCAGTGGCAAGGACTGGGAGACGAGCTGACTGGGGCAAAGGTTCACCTTTCAACAGGACAACGACCCTAAGCACACAGCCAATACAACATTTTGGCTTCGGGACAAGTCTCTGAATGTCCTTGAGTGGCCCAGCTAGAGCCTGGACTTGAACCAGATCGAACATCTCTGGAGATACCTGAAAAAAGCTGTGCAACGATGCTCCCCATCCAACCTGACAGAGCTTGAGAGGATCTGCAGAGAAGAATGGGAGAAACTCCCCAAATACAGGTGTTTAAATATTTTTTTTTTTAACCTTTCGTGATCCAGTCGTGTGTATCATCATGATATAGCCTATTCACAATACCACAGTCTCTAGTGCCTTACTGCTTTAATGTCCATGGTTATGTGGGTGGTTTAGTCCATCTGACTAAATCACCCACATAAACTAAAACCTCCATCTGATAATATGGGCCACCTCTACTTGCAAACCAATGACAACAGTTTTTCTGTAGACAGAGTTTGCGTTGGATCTTGATATCAACCAATGACTGTGGTCCCCTTGCAGCAGCTGAGCTCCATACATGGAGGGGTCAAGTCTCCGTAGTCCTCCATCTCTCACCAACACATGGCCAACGTCTCTATGGATTCCAACAAGATTCCAATGGAATTACCGTTCCTGGGGCACCTGACGTTTAACTCACTAAAGTTAAGTGTAACAATGTGTAAGTCTCTGTGAAAGACGCATCATGTCGTCGATGTTGCCAACTGACTCTCAAGGGGGGACTGGCCGGACTGGCACACACAGGCAGGCGATGCCAGGGGCTATTTGTCAAGGGGCTAAATATAGCTGATGATACAGTGTTGTAACGCATGGACCCAGACCATGCAGTCAGTAAGACCTGAATGTAGGTGAAAGTTTCCATTATGGGGATGCTTACTGAGGTACCTTTCTGTGGTAAAAGGGGGTGAGTTTGGACAATGGTATCAACTGGTATCAGACCTAGGTGGCAAAGGCCCGGATGGATATCGCCAATTATCGGCGTACTAACAACCCCCCACCTCGTAACACATGTGACCCCAAACTGTTCACAGCTCTGTTGTTGGCGGAGAGAAAATGTTGCAGTTTTAAAGCTAATTTCCCACAATGAGGACGTTGAGCAGAACGTTGAGCAGCAGGGGTGAGGACCTCCCGCACGCAGCGCTGCGTAGTGTTGCCGCTGAAAGGAACACGCAAAGAAAACCAACAGCATGGGTTGAATAAAAGATACAGGCTTATTTGTGTGATCATGTGACGCTCACTGCACACGTTAACCTCCACATAAGGGAGCTTGATTGGAGTAGAAGGTCAACCCTCTACAACAGGGAACCAAGCGGGCTAAGCTGATAGAGATGAAGTCATTATAACCTGTTGTTAACTGGTTGTGATGATGTCATTTTGACCATCTTTAATGTGAATGTTTTTGATGTCAGTGTTGGCAACTGTTCCCCCCCCTTCCCCCATACTAGAACAATGTCACACTGATCATCTCATGCTCACGCACAGCAGAATACAGGCACCTGCATGCTACACGGTCACTCACATGCACATGCTTGTTAGCACTCTGTGCACTCAAACCAACCCTATCATCAATCCCACTCATGCTGACTCATACTGACTGTCATATGTTTAGATGCACTGTGTGTTTGTGTGTGTGTAGGCTATGTTTGAGTGTGTCTTGGGGGGGTTCTTGGTCCAGTCTCCTCCGATGAGGACACAGACCTGGTCTCCGTTGGTTAGCATTGCTCCTGAGCCAAGTGGCTTTGGGCCTGACTGACTGAGGCAGTAAAGATTTCGACTTTGACTATTCTCATTGCAGACGGCTGAGATAGTGTCATTATGACTGTGTCTTTATAAAACGCTCTCACCTGTTAGACATCTTACTGGTATCCCACATGATATTGTTAGAGGTTAGGCTAAATCCACACATGACACCATCACCAATGTGTTTCATTTGGTTTGTGTTAAACTCCTTGTTTTGTTCTTAACTTTTATTAGACTCTCTGATCCAGCATTTGTATTCCATCTTCGATCTCCATATTGCGTTTTCGGTTTTTCATATTTGCCTCTCTGAGCTCTCCGCAGTCATACGCTGTTATATAAAACATAAAAGGAATTTCATGACGGCAAAGTCATCATACCAAACTTGAAATGTCCTCTTGTCCGCATTCCTTTGATGTAATTGTCAGCAGCACAGTCGTGTTGTTTAGAGTGCCGTGCCCCAAATAATCTCAGTTTATTGGTCTGCTTGTTTTGGAGGCCTATCCATCTCTCCTGTTCATTTTGTAGGCCACTTGCCACTTGTTTGTTCCTGGTTGCTAAGTATCAGCAGTGGCGCGGTGCTATGGTTAGGTCAACAGTCGTGTGATCGCGGGGGCTATATGACACTTCAGCTTAACTGACTCTCTGTATCCATATCTTTCAATGGAAAATTCCAAAGTAATGCAGGCCAGACACGTCACCCCTCCAAGTAGATTACTGTAACTAAAGCTGTACATTACAAACCAGCCAATAGTTCCAACTACAACTGGCCATTTGAATTGCGTGTGTGAGGAAATGAGTTGTGCTAGTCATTCGGATAGCTTGTCCAAACTCCTCTGTGTGCTCAGCTTATCTGGCTTGTCAAATGATGTTCTATCAAACATGATGCTGGCACCAGCTTTTATAGGCCAGCATAGCACTCTCATCCAGTTTTGATTTCGCACCCAATTTCCTTATTTTGAGTCCATTTGCATGGAGAGGGACTTGATGTTCCCAAAGAATTTGAGTTTGTGGCGTGAGACCGGGAGTGTGAACTCACAATGCCTCATGACCTTCCTCCCTCATTTGGGCCTTTCTGTTTTTACTGTATACTACGTTGTGTGTGTTTTTCAAGTGGGTCCCTGCTCCAGATGTTGGCCATCGTACCCACGATGCAGGGGGGAGTTTACATCAACACAGCTGGATGACTGCCAGAGCAATAATAGCCCAAGGAAGCTTAAAATACCACAGAGATGGACATGCACACAGCCCTACTGAGAAAGATGGACCCACCACACACACACACACACACAGGGTTCAATGCTAGAACATCATGTGCCTGGCTCTTCCTTTTCCTGTCCGCTTGCCGGAAATGGGCCGCAGCTTGCTTTCATATGGCCCCATTCTATTATCTCGGCCAAGAACAGAGAGGGGGAAGAGTAGCTTCAGAAATAACTAGTCTTCCCAGAACGCGAAGCCAGCTCACAAGGAGGTCTAGGCATGTGTAAGAGCAGGTTTTTGTCTCATTCTCAACAGATCACCCCATTACACTGTTAGGCTAATTTATTCATTAGCCTGAAACCTGACGTCGAGCTGACACGTCACAGTTATTGGTAAAAGTAAGCACCGCCAGAATTGGTTAGATCAGCATGGTGTCAAACTCAATTCCTGGAGGGTCGTGCGTTTGCGAGTTTTCGCACCTCCCTTGTACTTGATTAATCAATTAAGGTAATTGATTAGTTAGGAACCCCTCACCTGGTTGTCTAGGTCTTAATTGGACACGTAAGGAAATAACAAAAACAAGCAAACACAGTGCCTTCAGAAAGTATTCACACCCCTTGACTTATTCCACATGTTGTTACAGCCTGAGTTCAAAATTGATTAAAAAGCTATTCTCAGCCATCTACTCATAATACCCTATAATGACAAAGTGAAAACATGTTTTTAGAATTTCTTGCTATTTTATTGAAAATGAAATACAGAAATATCTCATTTACATAAGCATTCACACTAGAGGTCGACCGATTTGATTTTAACGCCGATACCGATTTATTGGAGGACCCCAAAAAAAACAATACCGATTAATCGGCCATTATTATTGTCATTAAATAAATAAATATATATATATATATATATATATATATATATATATATATATATATATATATATATTATTTTATTTATTTATTTATATATTATTTTATTTTTTTATAATGACAATTACAACAATACTGAATGAACAATGAACACTTTCATTTTAACTTAATATAATACATCAAATCAATTTAGTCTCAAATAAATAATGAAACATGTTCAATTTGGTTTAAATAATGCAAAAACACAGTGTTGGAGAAGAAAGTAAAAGTGCACTATGTGCCATGTAAAAAAAGCTAACGTTTAAGATCCTTGCTCAGAACATGAGAACATACGAAAGCTGGTGGTTCCTTTTAACATGACTCTTCAATTTTCCCAGTTAATAAGTTTTAGGTTGTAGTTATTATAGGACTATTTCTCTCTACCATTTGTATTTCATAGACCTTTGACCATTGGGTGTTCTTATAAGCACTTTAGTATTGCCAGCCTAATCTCGGGAGTTGATAGGCTTGAAGTCATAAACAGCGCTGTGTTTCAAGCATTGCGAAAAGCTGCTGGCAAATGGAGGAAAGTGCGGTTTGAATGAATGCTTACGAGCCTGCTGCCTACCACTGCTCAGTCAGACTGCTCTATCAAATATGAAATCATAGACTTAATTATAATAAACACAGAAATACGAGCCTTAGGACATTAATATGGTCAAATCCGGAAACGGTCATTTCGAAAACAAAACATTAATTCTTTCAGTGAAATACGGAACCGTTCCGTATTTTATCGAACGGGTGGCAACCCTAAGTCTAAATATTGCTGTTACATTGTACAACCTTCAATGTTATGTCATAATTATGTAAAATTCTGGCAAATTAATTACGGTCTTTGTTATGAAGAAATGGTCTTCACACAGTTCGCAACGAGCTAGGCGACCCAAACTGCAGCATATACCCTGACTCTGTTTACACTGAACGCAAGAGAAGTGACACAATTTCAGGCACCACATTGATTATATGCAACGCAGGACAAGCTAGTTAAACTAGTAATATCATCAACCATGTGTAGTTAACTAGTGATTATGTTAAGATTGATTGTTTTTTATAAGATAAGTTTAATGCTAGCTAGCAACTTACCATGGCTCATTGCTGCCTGCACTCGCGTAACTAGGGGGGGTCAGCCTGCCACGCAGTCTCCTCGTGGATTCCAATATAATCGGCATCCGAAAATGCTGATTACCGATTGTTATGAAAACTTCAAATCGGCCCTAATTAATCGGTCGACCTCACATTCACACCCCTGGGTCAATACATGTTAGAATCACCGTTGGCATCTGTGAGTCTTTCTGGGTAAGTCCTAACAGCTTTGCACACGGGGAATGTACAATATTTGCCTGTTATTCTTTTCAAAATTCTTCAACCTCTGTCAAGTTGATTGTTGATCATTCATAGACGACCGTTTTCAGGTCTTGTCATAGATTCAATGGCGCCGGAGGAGATGGCTGCAGTTTTTCTATTGTTTTTTTTAAAACTTATTTTGTACATAATGTTTCTGCCCCCGTCTCTTATGACCAAAAAGTGCTTCTGGATATCAGGACAGTGATTACTCACCTCGTACTGGACAAAGATTTTCTTCAACGAGTCGGACGCAAAGGATTTACTTCAGACACCCAACAAGGCCCAAAATCCCAGTAATTCGCTTGAAGAAGAGACCGAGATATCAGGGACATAGGTCGGGGTGCCTTGTAAAGATCCGACGGCGTGTGTGTAATCCCTCTCTACCATCAGTCCTATTAGCCAACGTGCAATCATTGGATAACAAATTGGATGAGCTCTGATCAAGATTTTTTTTAAATGGTACCCGCAAAACACGAGTCTCAGCATCAACAGTGAAGAGGCAACTCCGGGATGCTGGCCTTCTAGGCAGGATTCCTCTGTCCAGTGTCTGTGTTCTTTTCCCCAACTTAATATTTTATTTTTATTGGCCAGTCTGAGATATGGCTTTTTCTTCGCAACTGCCTAGAAGGCCAGCATCCCGGAGTCACCTCTTCACTGTTGACGTTGAGACTCGTGTTTTGCGGGTATTATTTAATGAAGCTGCCAGTTGTGGACTTGTGAGGCGTCTGTTTCTCAAACTAGACACTAATATACTTGTCCTCTTGCTCAGTTGTGCACTGGGGCCTCCCACTCCTCTTTCTATTCTGGTTAAAGCCAGTTTGCACTGTTCTGTGAAGGGAGTAGTACACAGCATTGTACGAGATCTTCAGTTTCTTATCAATTTCTCGCATGAATAGCCTTAATTTCTGAGAACAAGAATAGACTGACGAGTTTCCGAAGAAAGTTATTTGTTTCTGGCCATTTTGAGCCTGTAATCGAACCCACAAATGCTTATGCTCCAGATACTCAACTAGTCTAAAGAAGGCCAGTTTTATTGCTTCTTTAATCAGGACAACAGTTGTCAGCTGTGCTAACATAATTGCAAAAGGGTTTTGTAATGATCAATTAGCCTTTTTAAAATGATATACTTGGATTAGCTAACACAACGTGCCTTTGGAACACAGGAGTGATGGTTGCTGATAATGGGCCTCTGTATACCTATGTAGATATTCCATTAAACATTGCCGTTTCCAGCTACAATAGTAATTTACAACATTGGCAATGTCGACACTGTATTTCTGATTAATTTGATGTTATTTTAATGGACAAAATGTTTTGCTTTTCTTTCAAAAACAAGGAAATGGGTAAGTGGCCCCAAACTTTTGAACAGTAGTGTGTGTGTGTGTGTGTGTGTGTGTGTGTGTGTGTGTGTGTGTGTGTGTGTGGGTGTATACAGTCGAAGTCGGAAGTTTACATATACCTTAGCCAAATACATTTAAACTCAGTTTTTCACTATTCCTGACATTTAATCCAAGTACAAATGTCCTGTCTTATGTCAGTTAGGATCACCACTTTATTTTAAGAATGTGAAATGTCAGAATAATAGTGGAGAGAATGATTATTTCAGCTTTTATTTCTTTCATCACATTCCCAGTGGGTCAGAAGATTACATACACTCAATTAGTATTTGGTAGCATTGCCTTTAAATTGTTTAACTTGGGTCAAATGTTTCGGGTAGCCTTCCACAAGCTTCCCACAATAAGTTGAGTGAATTTTGGCCCATTCCTCGTGACAGAGCTGGTGTAACTGAGTCAGGTTTGTAAGCCTCCTTGCTCACATGTTTTTTTCATTTCTGCCCACAACTTTTCTATAGGGTTGAGTCAGAGCTTTGTGATGGCCACTCCAATACCTTGACTTTGTCCTTAAGCCATTTTGCCACAACTTTGGAAGTATGCTTGGGGTCATTGTCCATTTGGAAGACTCATTTGTGACCAAGCTTTAACTTCCTGGCTGATGTCTTGAGATGTTTCTTCAATATATCCACATCATTTTCCTACCTCGTGATGCCATCTATTTTGTGAAGTGCACCACTCCCTCCTGCAGCAAAGCATCCCCACAACATGATGCTGCCACCCCTGTGCATCACGGTTGGGATGGTGTTCTTCGGGTTGCAAGCCTCCCCCTTTTTCCTCCAAACATAACGATGGTCATTATGGCCAAACGGTTCTATTTTTGTTTCACCAGACCAGAGGGCATTTCTCCAAAAAGTACTATCTTTGTCCCCATGTGCAGCTGCAAACCGTAGTTTGGCTTTTTTATGGTGGTTTTGGAGCACTGGCTTCTTTCTTGCTGAGCGGCCTTTCAGGATATGTCGATATAGGACTCATTTTACTGTGGATATAGATACTTTTGTACCTGTTTCCTCCAGCATCTTCACAAGGTCCTTTGCTGCTGTTCTGGGATTGATTTGCACTTTTCACACCAAAGCACGTTCATCTCTAGGAGACAGAACGCGTCTCCTTCCTGAGCGGTATGACGGCTGCGTGGTCCCATGGTGTTTATACGTGCGTACTATTGTTTGAACAGATGAACGTGGTACCTTCAGGCATTTGGAAATTGCTCCCAAGGATGAACTAGACTTATGGAGGTCTACAATTGTTTTTCTGATTTCTTTTGATTTCTTTCCCATGAAGGAAGGCCTTGAAATACATCCACAGGTACACCTCCAATTGACTCAAATGATGTCAATTAGTCTAACAGAAGCTTCTAAAGCTATGACATAATTTTCTGTTTAAAGGCACAGTCAACTTAGTGTATGTAAACTTCTGACCCACTGGAATTGTGATACAGTGAAATAATCTGTCTGTAAACAATTGTTGGAAAAATGACTTGTGTCATGCACAAAGTAGATGTCCTAACGGACTTGCCAAAACTATAGTGTAACTTCCGACTTCAACTGTATGTATATATGTGTTATTTTTTTACCTCCATTTATTTTAGTAAATAGTAAATACAATTTTTTTTTTCTTAACTGCATTGTTGGTTAAGGGCTTGCAAGTAAGTATTTCACTGTAAGGTCTATCTATACCTGTTGTATTCAGCGCATGTGACAAATACAATTTCTTTTGATTTCCATGCTGATTTAAGTCAAAACTGTTACTCGGCCACTCAGGAACATTTACTGTCTTCTTGGTAAGCATATTCAGTGTAGATTTGTCCTTGTGTTTAAAGTTATTGTCCTGCTGAAAGGTGAATTCAGGATTTCCTCTGATTTTGCCTGTGCTTAGCTCCATTCTGTTTATTTTTTTTTATCCTGAAAAACTCCCCAGTCCTTAATGATTACAAGCATATCCATAACATGGTGCAGCCACCACTATGCTTGTAAATAGGGAGTGGTACTCCGTAATGTGTTGTATTGAATTTGCCCCAAACATTACACTTTATATTCAGGACAAAATATTAATTGCTTTGGCACATTTTTTGCAGTATAACTTTTTTGGTAAGATTATTATCTATTTTTTTGCAATACAAAGCATACACATACAAACAACAACATACAGCACACAAACATCCACAACATAACCCCTGCCCAGAACCACCTGCTCACACCACCATCTCCAGCGCCAGTATCACTCTCTGCCACATGACCTCAAACTGCACCATTTTGTTTCTGTCTGTAGCCCATGCACATTCAACATTTGGATAATAAAGCATTTGACCTTTCCATTTTGTTAATGATGGCGAATTTGTTGATTTCCATTTTTTAAGTACACGTTTTTTCAAGATGATTGGTGAGAAAAGTTTTGTCCAACCCATAGGGTATCTCACTGCGGATTAGAAGTACATTTACATTTTAATACTTCTGACAGCCAATTTTGTAACTCCGCCCATAATTGTATGATTTTATAGCATTCCAAGAAGCTATGGGTTATCAGTGTTGCCATGTTCTCGGTTTTCCAGTCAAATTGGGCTACTTTGAAAAGGATGTCGTGGGTGTTGGGTTTTTGGGCTACATCTAAATTGCACCATTGCCATCAATGTATTTCTCTTAGAAATATATATATTTCACGGTGACCTGCTGCTGCTGCAGACTATCAGGCTGTGAGTGAGTGGTGGTGGAGAGGAGGAGGGCCGGAGCAGTGTGTGTGCGTTGAGAGAGTGCTGCAGCTGAGTCACGGAGACAGAGCAGCACGCGCACACGTCGTGACAACTTTTTACCGGTTGTCGGTAGGCTATTTGGATTGGTCATTATGGAGACACCCTTTTCCCATAAAACATATTAACGCCGTAGAACTTATGTAACGGCTACAGCGCATTGGAAAACGATTTTAGGCGCACAAGCTCTTTAGATCAGTTCACTCAGAGGTGGTTTAAAATAAACTGCTTTCTAATGTCTACTTTTCTTATGGATAACGGTATCAAGCGAACGGTTTTACTCATGCTCATTTCTAGGGTCTGGGGCGCTGCGCCAGTGGACATTTGAGATGGAAGTTGTTCAACTCCTTCGCCTGCTTGTGTTGTGGGGAAAAAGTGGACAATGAAAATTACATTACATTTTTCGAATGATTGATAGACAAAATGTGCATATTGGTCATCAAGTAGGCTGTTAATGTATATTCCATTATAGGCTACTGTAGCCTACCATTTGATACAATACATACAATATGTTGAAATGACGATATTACTGGAGTCATTGCAAATCAATTTGTGGCACTTGTGTAGCCTACCTGAAGCTGGCAAACGGATTAAATAGCCTATAACTCAGTTTGTTGTTGTTGGCTTGTGTTATTATGCAATTATTAATGGCCTTGTTTAGTTAATTTAAATTGGAAGTTATCAATTGTGTTCACTGTCACAGCTCATTCTCCACATTTTATTAATGTCCGTTTCAATGTGGACTTTTCCCTGAAATTAGATGTTGGCCTATCTGGCTATAGGCTACTTGCATCTAGGACAGCAAACCATGGCAAAATAGAATTACAATTATAAACCCGGATTTTAGTCAGTAGCCTATGCCTTTTGAAATAAATCAATCTCGCAAATAGGCCATTTATAACCGTTTTTAGTGTTAACATTTGTCGTCTTAACATCTGTCACATAATAACGTCACATAAAAACGGCACAATTGCCAGAAAATAGCCTAACATTTAAGTTCGTACAAGTGTTTCTTGCACAGAGATTTCGAGATCCTCTGTCCAATTTACATCAGACTCCCCTGCCGTATGTATCTATAGTTATGCACATGCGCAAACGGGATTTATTAACAATTACAAACTGGGTGGTTTGAGCCCTGAATACTAATTGGTTGAAAGCCATTGTATATCAGACTTGTACCAAAATGAAAAAAACGTACTTTTTACTGTTCTAATTAAGTTGGTAACCAGTCTATAATAGCAATAAGGCAACTCGGGTTTGTGGTATATGGCCAATATACAGTACCACGGCTAAGGGCTATGTCCTAAGAACAGCTCAAACTGTGCTGTATTGGCCATATACCACACCTCCTCAGGCCTTTTTGCTTACCCATAGCAGTCAAAGAAGTTAAATCGTTGATATTCCTTCTTAATTCACGTAATAACGTTACGGGGAAAAGGGTTTATTGGATAAATGTGTCAACTCCTTTCTTGCTGCAGAAATATTTGTGGGTCTAGTTTTCTGTCCTTGTAGGTGGATTTTCAGAGGGCTAGAAATTTGAGTTAGACCTGGCAACCCTGTGGATTATTGAGTCATTATTTGGTTTTACACTGTTAGATGTCATTGTTAGTTTTGACTCTGCCGTTGTGCTGTATAATTTGTGAATTTTGTCTCTTGTGTAATAAATTTCAATTCTGTCATGGAAATACATTTATTTCCTATTACCAATTAATTTACGGTTTCTATGTCTTTAGTTTTCCATGTAGCCCAATTTATCTGTGAATTCTGAAAAGCTATCCAAATATTGTTCCATAGGGTTGTGTTTTTGTTTTTTTAGGGACTGATATTGGTTCTTGTAGAATACGTAAAATTTTCTTCTATATTGTTATGGTTTTAACTATGAAGTAGTTTTTAGCTTTGTCCTTAAAATTAGACACGTAAAAATATTCTGAGGATGAGCATGCTCATCTTCAATATATACCCATTGTTCCTCTTTAGTGTATTTAACTATATGTTGCAAGTAAAATCCCTGGGTGGCAAGTTGATACAATTCCAAGTCTGGAAGGTTAAAACCACCCTCAGACTCAGGATGTGTTTTTATTCTATGACATTTATTTATCCATATAAAGTCTGTTATTACTGAGTATACTTTTTAAAAGAATGTCTTCGGTGGGGTAATTGGTAGTACCTTGTTGCAAACAGGATGAATGTTTTGGAATATTTTTGTTCTGTACAGGGTTCCTTCTTTTCACACTGTCAGTTAGGTTAGTATTGTGGAGTAACTACAATGTTGTTGATCCATCCTCAGTTTTCTCCTATCACAGCCATTAAACTCAAGCTGTTTTGAAGTCACCATTGACCTCATGGTGAAATCCCTGAGCGGTTTCCTCTCTGGCAACTAAGTTGATACACCATCCAAAGTGTAATTAATTAACTTTACCATGCTCAAAGGGATATTCAATGTCTGAAGAAAAAAAACTATTTTACCCATCTACCCTTCTTTACAAGGCATTGGAAAACCTCCCTGGTCTTTGTGGTTGAATCTGTGTTTGAAATTCACTGCACGACTGAGGGACCTTACAGATAATTGTATGTGTGGGGTACAGAGATGAGGTAGTCATTCAAAAATCATGCAACTTATTATGTGACTTGTGAAGAAAATGTTTACTCCTGAACTTATTTAGGCTTGTCATAACAAAGGGGTTGAATACTTATCGACTCAATGCATTTCAGCCTTTCATTTTTAATTAATTTAGAAAAATATAATTCCACTTTGACGTTATGGGCTATTTAGTTCAATTTAAATTCAGGCTGTAACACGACAAAATGTGGAAAAATTCAAGGGGTGTGAATACTTTCTGAAGGCACTGTAGCGCTTAAGGAACTGAGTTTTGCACCCCTGGATTATATACATTCACTTGGTATCTTAGTGGCGTTATGTAAATGATCCCCCGCCCTAAGGTCACTGACATCTGAAGCGTTGTCTCTCTATGCCTGGTTAGCTGCCGGTTTCAGCTTGGTTGTAGGAGCGTGTCCTCTTTGGGTCTTTGACGAGTGCTAAGCTATTTATAAAAACCCATGTATTATGTATTGTATGATGAACCTATTAGGCTAATTCTTAGGATCCTGGCTTTTGCGGATGGTGTGAGTTGGGTAGGAATCTTGGCTTTCTATGTCCCAGTCTTGGTGTCTAAGTGGTTCTTTATCTAAGCCAAAGGAAGTAACTGATTTGTTCATATCTGACAATCTGTCTGAGTTCCAAATTGCATCCTTTTACCAAGACAGTGCACTACCTTTGACTTGAGTCCTTTGAGCCCTGAACAAAATGAGTGGAGTAAATAGGGAAAAGGGTGCCACTTTGTCCCTGATCAGTGCTCTGACTTTGACCTCCTGTTGTTGAGTCGAGTATGGTCACTCGTTGATGAATCATTTCTCTCAAATGGTTTTGGTTCGCTTGAAATGGTTCAATGAATATCTTGTCCTACTCCCACTCCATTGGCTTTCTGTCTCTGTTCAGGTGGCCATCAAAATAGTGGACAAGACCCAGCTGGACGATGAAAACCTGAAGAAGATCTTCAGGGAGGTGCAGATCATGAAGATGCTGAGGCACCCCCACATCATTCGTCTCTACCAGGTCAGTAGATCCACAGCTCCGTGGTGGAGTTTGCAGATCTAGGGTCAGCATCCCCTCCCCCAACCACAACCTTTACCATTTGTATGGAGAAAGCAAATCTGACCCAAGATCAGTGTCTATCACCGGATCCACACCGCTGATACCTTGTGTTTAATGTTGACTGCAGCGGTTATATTGTCAATGCAAATGTCTGTCTGTCTCTGTCATCAGGTGATGGAGAATGAGAAGATGATCTACCTAGTAACAGAGTATGCCAGTGGCGGGGAGATTTTCGGTAAGTTTCTGTCTCTTTTGTAGTGAGCTAGTGTCATTTTTTTGTATGCTCATCTGTCACATTTGACCTCTCCACCTGCGTCCAATTGTATGGCTTTGGTACCTATGTCAATGGCTCTGACTAGTGACTGTCTGTTTCTCTGTGATCCTGGGTTTGACGTTGTCATTGTTTCATTATTAATTCGTGATGTGGTGGAGCTCAAGAAATGCAAAGCAAACCTCCTGTAAAAGGAAAATGAACTGAATTTGAACTTTGACCTCTGACGTGTCTGTGTTCAGACCACCTGGTGGCCCACGGCAGGATGGCGGAGAAGGACGCGCGGCGGAAGTTCAAGCAGATCGTGGCGGCCGTCCACTTCTGTCACTGCCGCAACATCGTCCACCGAGACCTGAAAGCCGAAAACCTGCTCCTGGACCACAACCTCAACATCAAGATTGCAGGTATAGTACAGTGTGTTTGTGCGAGTGTGTGTAGTTTTTCCACTGGATTTTTAGGAGTGACCAGGTTGATTTTCCCTGACTTTTCCCCCCCCCCCCCCTTTTTCGTACTTCCCTGCTCCTCCTCTGTCCGTATTAGACTTTGGCTTCAGTAACCTGTTCTCCCGAGGCCAGCTGCTAAAGACCTGGTGTGGGAGTCCTCCCTATGCAGCCCCAGAGCTCTTCGAAGGGAAGGAGTACGACGGACCCAAAGTGGATATCTGGGTCAGTGACCTAGTCTTATCAATCCTAGTTCCTATAAGAAACAACCACAGCTACTCCTCATAGCCTATAGTGGACCATGGCTACGTCCCAATTATCCACCCTTTTCTCAACGTGTGCATTTGTCTTGCACACTTCCCGGCATGGATTTAACAACGGTGGACATCCCCCTCCAGCCAATACTTACACCCCAATCCAGTGCTTTCAAATCAATGACAGGGGAGTGTGCGTGTGCCCACTTATGAGAAAGGGTGGAGAATCTCACCTATGAGGATTACGTCTCCTCCTCATCCTTCTTTTCCCCACGTTCTTTCACTCTCCCTCTATCTCGCTCTCTGTAGAGTTTGGGTGTGGTGCTGTATGTTCTGGTGTGCGGTGCCTTGCCTTTTGATGGCAGCACCCTCCAGAACCTGAGGGCCCGGGTGCTGAGTGGGAAGTTCCGCATCCCCTTCTTCATGTCCACAGGTGAGACCTGATGCCAGTACTAATACCTTGCAAGTTGAAACAATGGTGTCTTCTACGGGGTCTGACTGGCTGCTTTGAAGTGTGTCACTAGCATCAGTGTTGCTTCTGACCTTGTGTTCTGTCTGACAGACTGTGAGTACCTGATCCGACACATGCTGGTGCTGGAGCCCAGTAGACGCCTCTCCATGGAGCAGATCTGTAAGAACAAGTGGATGAAGCAGGGAGACCCCGACCCAGAGTTTGAGAGGGTGAGTTCCCAAACTCTGGTTCCATCGAGCTGCTTTTGGATGATCTGACAAGACATCTCTGGACTCAATGAAGAATGGACCCAACGTTTTAATGGATTTTCTCTCCCTCTCTCTCTCGTTCTCTCTCTGTCTCTCTTTCTCAGTTGATCGTGGAATGTGAGCAGGTGAAGTCTGAGCGGGAGACAGAGCTCATTAACGAGCAGGTGCTGATGGCCATGTCTGAGATGGGACTGGACCGCGAGCGCACTCTCCAGGTGGGACCAACACACACACACACACACACACACAAGACACATTGTTACAGTAGACAAACGCTGTAGTGCATATGAAATGCCATTGGCTTACGTCTGTCTTGGCTGACCGGCTCTCTTGTTTCACCCTGTCTCTCCAGTCTCTGCACACTGATGCGTACGATCACTACAGCGCCATCTACAGCCTGCTCTCTGACCGCCTGAAGAAACACAAGACCCTGCGCATGGCCCCACCCACGCCCCGCCCCATTGTCTACCCTCTCAACTCTGTACAGGTAACCTTTGCCCCTCAGATCTACAGATTCTAAGGAATCTGATTGGTTACTAAGATTATATGAAACAGATACCATATCATGGTTAAATTAGGTTTCTTTTTGGGGGGGGGGTTAGAAATATGTAGTGTGTGGAGCAAACTGGCCTAATATATAGTTTACTTAATGAAAATACAAAATAAATAAATGGTCATTTCCCTTCTCCACTTTGCGTCGGCTCACTCTCGCGCCTTGCTCCGGTATCCTCTGCCAGTCACTACTTTACCTCAGATGCCAACGTATGTCAGTGAATGATGAAGCCTTCAAGAGAGGAATTGCAATGTCTCGTTGCAGCCAAGGACCCATCACTGACATTATATAGGGATGTTTTAACTAAGTTGGATTGTTGTCTTTAACGATGAACAAACTGAGTAGACGGCTTGAATAAAAAAGCTGCGGTTTTATCAAATACCAACCCGGAGAGTTGGACAAGCGGCATAGCTGCTCTACTACCAACAGCGTTAGCGGTCAAGCCCAATTGTTTATATATTTAACTAAACCCGTGCCTTCTGAGGTGCAGAGTAGGATTGCCGATAGGGTGGCAGATATGTGCGCAAAAGACCTCCGGCCATTTAATCTGGTTTGTGGCAAAGGTTTTGAAATCGTGGCCCAAAGTCCAGATCTATGAATTCATCCGGTTCTGGGTAAGTAGAAGGGCTGCATTCATTGCCAAAACCTCGTAATGTGGTTGTTATTATCAGCTGTGTGTGCAGGCAACTGTCTCGTGAGCGCTGAGCAACAGCCAAACGGAGCAGTTGCTATGGCTACTCACACGCAGAGCCGAAGGGGGTCGGGGGCAGACAGACGAGCAGCTAACGGAAGAAGTTATTTCTTATTTCTGCACTTAAATGAGCACGGGACGGGACTGGAGTGATTTTTATCGGGACAGGAAAGTACCGGGGTTATAGAACTGTTGCGGGATCAGAACAGTATAAGAAAAAAATTGACAAGACTGGACAGGAATTAATTTTCTCTCCCTTGTCAACCTTTAAAAGACAGAAGCGAACGTGACTACTAAGTACACTGAATTCAGAGCTCACACTTGTTTAACCTATGTGAGAGATTAGTGCCTTTCGTATTTAGTATTTTAGTGATTAGTACTTTACTGTCACTCCAAGATTTTGAGGGTATTTTTTTTATTTGCAGTCAAAAATGCTTGATTTTGCTGTAGGCCATTCTGACATTTTTCATGGCAATATGCAATGATTTTGTCCAATGTAGAGCGACAATGGGAAAAGTTTTTTTGACGCATGGCTTGATTGAACCATATTATGTGGTGATTGGTTGAAAATGCAAGCCCTCTTTTTGTACTATGGTGGTCAGTTTTATGCTAAAATATTGGGATGATTTGACTGTTTTATGTGGAAATAGTGCAGTGATTGGTCAAATTTGCAAGCCCTCGCATAATATGCGGGCCATTGTTGAATAAATAAATATATAAAAATGGAATCCTGGAGGGACTGACTTTAGTACTTTAGTGGTCCTCTGTAGCTCAGTTGGTAGAGCATGACACTTGAAACGCCAAGATAGTGGATTCAATTCCTGGGTCCACCCCTATATAAAATGTATGAAAGCATGCAAGTGCCTTCAGAAAGTATTCACTCCCCTTGACTTTTCCAACATTTTACTGTGTTTCTATGTCTGTGTTACCCTTTTATCTTGCAAGGCGGTACATTCCATAGCCTCTCTCTTCATCTGCACTTGCCCAAAGGAAACCGCATGATGTACTGTCAATACTCCTCTTTTGCCTTGATACATTCTCAGATCACGCATGTTTCAATGAGTGCCAATTAAGGGGTTTGTTTGTACAAGTAATACCGCTGATTGTCAGAGAGAAGCTTTTGTTGCCAATTTAATGTTTTTGTTGCCAATCTAAACTAGCTAGGTACGTTAGCAAGCTAACTAAATGGCGTCAGATAGTGACACAGAGGAATTCTACGATGCTGCTGAAGACGTCAATTTTTTTCAGTTTGTTACAAATCTTCAGTTTGTTACAAAGTGGGATTAAAATTGATTTAATTTACATAATTTTTTGTCAACAATTTACACAAAATACTCGGTCAAAGTGGAAGGAAATTATAAAATGTGTAAAAAATAAATATGAAAACATAAATAATAAAATGCTAATATATCTTGATTAGATATGTATTCAAAACCCTGAGTTAGAATCACCTTTAGCAGCGATTACAGCTGTGAGTCTTTCTGGGAAAGTCACTAAGAGCTTTCCACACCTAGATAGTGCAACATTTGCTGAATATTATATTATTATAATTTTTTTAATATATTTTTTAAATTCTTCAAGCTCTGTCAAATTGGTTGTTGATCATTGCTAGACAACCATTTTCAGGTCTTGCCATAACCTGAAAATGGTCTTGCCATAGATTTTCAAGCAGATTTAAGTTAACTGTAACTCGGCCACATTCACTGTCTTCTTGGTAAAAAAAACTCCAGTGTATATTTGGCCTTGTGTTTTAGGTTATTGTGCTGCTGAAAGGGGAATTCATCTCTGTGTCTGGTGGATAGCAGACTGAACCAGTTTGTTCTCTAGGATTTTGCCTGTGCTTAGTTCCATTTGGTTTCTTTTTTTATCCTGAATAACTCCCCAGTCCTTAACGATTACAAGCATATCCACAATATGATGCGGCCACCACTATGCCTGAAAATATGTAGAGTGGTACTCACTAATATGTTTGGGGCAAATCCAATACAACACTTTGTATTCAGGACACAAAGTTTATTGCTTTGCCACATTTTTTGCAGTATTACTTTAGTGCCTTGTTGCAAACAGGATACATGTTTTGGAATATTTGTATTCTGTACAGGCTTCCTTCTTTTCACTCTGTCAATTAGGTTAGCATTATGGAGTAACTACAACGTTGTTGAGCCATCTTCAGTTTTCTCCTATCACAGCCATTAAACTCAGTTACTGTTTTAAAGTCTTTGGCCTCATAGTAAAATCCCTGAGCGGTTTCCTACCTCTCCAACAACTGAATTGGGAAGGATGTCTGTATCTTTAGTGACTGGGTGTATTGATACACCATTTAAAGTGTAATTAATAGCTTCACCATGCTCACAGTGATATCCAATGTCTGCCAATAAGTGCCCTTTGCGTATCATTGGAAAACCTCCCTGGTCTTTGTGGTTGAATCTGTTTGAAATTCACTGCTCGACTGAGGGACCTTACAGATAATTGTATATGTGGGGTACAGAGATGAGGTATTCATTCAAAGATAATGTTTAACACTATTATTGCACACAGATTGAGTCCTTGCAACTTATTATGTGACTTGTTAAGCACATTTTTACTCCTGAACTTATTTAGGCTTGTCATAACAAAGGGGTTGAATACTTATTGACTCAATGCATTTCGTCTTTTCAGTTTTTATTAATTTGTAAAAATGTCTAACATAATTCCACTTTGACATTATAGGGTCGGCCAGTGGCAAGAAATCTCAATGTAATACATTTTTAATTCAGACTGTAACACAAGAAAATGTTGAAAAAGTGAAGGGGTGTGAATACTTTCTGAAGGCACTGTGTGTGACTTTGGATAAACGCGTCTGCTAATTGGCATGTTATATATTGCATATTATAGTAAAAAGGCAAGTTTTGAAGGAAGGATGCCTGTGAGTGACAATCCTCATTTCCATCTGTTATGTTGAGGTGTACAGGTTATGTTGAGGTGAACTGAGTGACCCACATCCACTTAGCAGCAGGTCAGAGCAGATTGCGAGCCAATCAGTGCAATCCTTGAGTGACCTCACCTGTGTGTGTGTGTGTGTGTGTGTGTGTGTGTGTGTGTGTGTGTGTGTGTGTGTGTGCGCGCGCATGCATGCATGTCTTTTTCCTGCAGACGGATCAGCAGGGTAATCCTGTTAGCATGAATGTCCCTCACGTCCAGCTGATCAACCCAGAGAACCAGATCGTTGAGGTTAGTGGGTCCACCTACACCCATTACACAATCCTGCAATGCAGCTGCTCTAGTGACACTGACATGGTGGCCTGTTTGCTATGATTGCTTTAAGCTTAGCCTCCTAGCATACTTCTTTAAGGTCCAATGCCATTCTGGGTAACAATTAAGTACCTAACTATGATTGATTTCAATTAAAATAGGCCAAAAAAATCTAAAATAGCTTTTTTAGCAAAGAGCAATTTCTCAAGGAAGAATTTTGCTTGGACTGTGGTCTGATTGGGGAGGGGAAAACTAGCTATTGGCAGAGAGGTTTGGAGGTCTTTTTCTGATTGGTCTATTAAGTAATTTACCAGGCAGGCCAGGACTCTATCCCACCAAAACACATTGAAATTTCAGGCTTTTTTTTCAAACAGCTCTTACACTTAAAGGGCATTATCATAATTTTCACAATTTCACAGTATTATTCCAATCTCATAGTGTGGAAATATATAAAACTGCACTGGGACTTTTTAAGTAGGAATTTGGGAACATTTGTATCTAGGCTGCACAGCAATTGTTTTGTAAGATCCTACACTAATACAGTGAGGGAAAAAAGTATTTGATCCCCTACTGATTTTGTACGTTTGCCCACTTACAAAGAAATGATCAGTCTATAATTTTAATAGTAGGTTTATTTGAACAGTGAGAGACAGAATAACAACAAAAATATCCAGAAAAACGCATGTCAAAAATGTTATAAATTGATTTGCATTTTAATGAGGGAAATAAGTATTTGACCCCCTCTCAATCAGAAAGATTTCTGGCTCCCAGGTGCCTTTTATACAGGTAACGAGCTAAGATTAGGAGCACACTCTTAAAGGGAGTGCTCCTAACCGCAGCTTGTTACCTGTAAAAAAGACACCTGTCCACAGAAGCAATCAATCAATCAGATTCCAAGCTCTCCACCATGGCCAAGACCAAAGAGCTCTCCAAGAATGTCAGGGACAAGATTGTAGACCTACACAAGGCTGGAATGGGCTACAAGACCATCGCCAAGCAGCTTGGTGAGAAGGTGACAACAGTTGGTGTGATTATTCGCAAATGGAAGAAACACAAAAGAACTGTCAATATCCCTCGGCCTGGGGCTCCATGCAAGATCTCACCTCGTGGAGTTGCAATGATCATGAGAACGGTGAGGAATCAGCCCAGAACTACACGGGAGGATCTTGTCAATGATCTCAAGGCAGCTGGGACCATAGTCACCAAGAAAACAATTGGTAACACACTACGCCGTGAAGGACTGAAATCCTGCAGCGCCCGCAAGGTCCCCCTGCTCAAGAATACATATACATGCCCGTCTGAAGTTTGCCAATGAACATCTGAATGACTGAGGACAACTGGTGAAAGTGTTGTGGTCAGATGAGACTAAAATGGAGCTCTTTGGCATCAACTCAACTCGCCGTGTTTGGAGGAGGAGGAATGCTGCCTATGACCCGAAGAACCCTATCCCCACCGTCAAACATGGAGGTGGAAACATTATGCTTTGGGGGTATTTTTCTGCTAAGGGGACAGGACAACTTCACCGCATCAAAGGGACGATGGACGGGGCCATGTACCGTCAAATCTTGGGTGAGAACTTCCTTCCCTCAGCCAGGGCATTGAAAATGGGTCGTGGATGGGTATTCCAGCATGACAATGACCCAAAACACACAGCCAAGGCAACAAAGGAGTGGCTCAAGAAGAAGCACATTAAGGTCCTGGAGTGGCCTAGCCAGTCTCCAGACCTTAATCCCATAGAAAATCTGTGGAGGGAGCTGAAGGTTCGACTTGCCAAACGTCAGCCTCGAAACCTTAATGACTTGGAGAAGATCTGCAAAGAGGAGTGGGACAAAATCCCTCCTGAGATGTGTGTAAACCTGGTGGCCAACTACAAGAAATGTCTGACCTCTGTGATTGCCAACAAGGGTTTTGCCACTAAGTCATGTTTTGCAGAGGGGTCAAATACTTGTTTCTCTCATTAAAATGCAAATCATTTTATAACATTTTTGACATGCGTTTTTCTGGAATTTTTTTGTTATTCTGTCTCACTGTTCAAATAAACCTACTATTAAAATTATTGACTGATCATTTCTTTGTCAGTGGGCAAACGTACAAAATCAGCAGGGGATCAAATACTTTTTTCCCCCCACTGTATATCCCTGGGATTCATATATATCCAACTCTGAATTACTCAGATACACTGGCATACACATACCACATACACAAATGTAGAAACAAATGCATTTTTACACATAAAGATATTGTTTGTCGTTTGCTGTGTAGCCGGACGGAAACATGGCCCTGGACAGTGATGACGCGGAGGAGCCGTCTCCAGAGGCAATGGCTCGCTACCTGTCCATGAGGCGTCACACTGTGGGCGTCCCAGACCCCAGGTACTCTATACACCTTGTCTGCCCGTCCGTTTGTCTTTCTGTCTCTCTGGCTGTTTGGCTGTCTCTGTCTTGCTTGCTTGCATCTCCTTACTGACTGTGTTCTTCTCTGTTAGGACGGAGATGCAGGAGGATCTGCAGAAGCTGCCCCCTGGGTTCCCCCGTGTGGCCCCACAGCCCCCGTTCCCCATGCCCCCCACCATGGGCCACATGCACACACTGATGCCCACCCAGAACCCACACCTGCAGCCCACACAGCAGCTGGAATACAAGGTGAGGGATCGGAAGGGATGTGTGTTTGGTATGACAGAGTATAGTTACATAGTCCTGACACCTCTCTCTCTCTCTCTCTGTCCCTCCAGGAGCAGTCCCTGCTGCAGCCCCCCACCCTGCAGCTGCTGAATGGCATGGGACCCCTGGGCCGTAGGGCCTCGGACGGAGGGGCCAACATCCAGCTGCACGCCCAGCTACTGAAGAGGCCACGTGGACAGTCCCCTCTGGTCGCCAACCCTGTGAGTCCCTGCCCCTCCCCCCCACCCCCCCAATGTGTGTTTGTGTTTAAGAGCCAGAACTGGATTGAAATATATGTGTATTTGATTATTTGTTATTTAATACTTATTTTCTATGTATAATGTAAATATAAATAAATAATATAGCCGGAATCAACTATTTACAGGACCAGTCATAAGTTTGGACACACCTACTCATTCCAGGGTTTTTCTTTATTTTTGCTATTTCCTGTATTGTAGAATAATAGTGAAGACATCAAAACTATGAAAAAACGCATATGGAATCATGTAGTAACAAAAAAGTGTTAAACAATTCAAAATGTATCTTATATTTTAGATTCTTCAGAGTAGCCACCCTTTGCCTTGATGACAGCTTTGCACACTCTTGGCATTCTCTCAACCAGCCTCAATCTACCTCAATCATGAGGTAGTCACCTGGAATGCATTTCAATTAACTGTGTTCATTAATTTGTGGATTTTCTTTCCTTCTTAATGTGTTTGAGCCAATCAGTTGTGTTGTGACAAGGTAGGGGTGGTATAAAGAATATAGCCCTATTTGATAAAAGACCAAGTCCATATTATGGCAAGAACAGCTCAAATAAGCAAAGAGAAACGACAGTCCATCATTACTTTAAGACATGAAGGTCTGTCAATGCGGAACGTTTCAAGAACTTTGAAAGTTTCTTCAAGTGCAGTCGCAAAAACCATCAAGCGCTATGATGAAACTGGCTCTTAATAGGACCGCCACAGAAATGGAAGACCCAGAGTTACCTATGCTGCAGTGGATAAGTTCATTAGAGAAACCAGCCTCAGAAATTGCAGCCCAAGTAAATGCTTGACAGAGTTCAAGTAACAGACACATCTCAACATCAACTGTTCAAAGGAGACTGTGTGAATCAGGCCTTCATTGTTGAATTTCTGCGAAGAAACAACTACTAAAAGACACCAATAAGAAGAAGAGACTTGCTTCTGCCAAGAAACACGAGCAATGGACATTAGGCCTGTGGAAATCTGTGCTTTGGTCTGATGAGTCCAAATGTGAGATTTTTGGTTACAACTGCCATGCCTTTGTGAGAAGGAGAGTAGGTGAATGGATGATCACCACATTGTGTGTTTCTCACCGTGAAGCATCGAGGAGGTGGTGTGATGGTGTTGGGGTACTTGTTGGTGACACTGTCAGTGATTTTATTTAGAATTCAAGGCACACTTAACCAGCATGGCTACCACAGAATTCTGCAGCAATATGCCATCCCATCTGGTTTGCGCTTAGTTGGACTATCATTTGTTTTTCAACAGGACAATGACCTAACACACCTCCAGGCTGTGTAAGGGCTATTTGACCAAGAAGGAGAGTGATGGAGTGCTGCCTCAGATGACCTGGCCTCCACAATCAATCAAATGTATTTATAAAGCCCTTCTTACATCAGCTGATGTCACAAAGTGCTGTACAGAACCCAGCCTAAAACCCCAAACAGCAAGCAATGCAGGTGTAGAAGCACGGTGGCTAGGAAAAACTCCCTAGAAAGGCCGGAACCAAGGAAGAAACCTAGAGAGGAACCAGGCTATGACGGGTGGCCAGTCCTCTTCTGGCTGTGCCGGGTGGAGATTATAACAAAACATGGCCAAAATGTTCATAGATGACCAGCAGGGTCAAATAATAATAATCACAGTGGTTGTAGAGGGTGCAACAGGTCAGCACCTCAGGAGTAAATGTCAGTTGGCTTTTCATAGCCGATCATTCAGAATATCTCTACCGCACCTGCTGTCTCTAGAGAGTTGAAAACAGCAGGTCTGGGACAAGGTAGCACGTCCGGTGAACAGGTCAGGGTTCCATAGCTGCAGGCAGAACAGTTAAAACTGCAGCAGCAGCACGACCAGGTGGACTGGGGACAGCAAGGAGTCATCAGACCAGGTAGTCCTGAGGCATGGTCATAGGGCTCAGGTCCTCAGAGAGAGAGCGAGTGAGACAGAGAGAGAATTAGAGAGAGCATACTTAAATTAACACAGGACACCGAATAAGACAGGAGAAATACTCCACATATAACAGACCCCCGACACACAAACTATTGCAGCATAAATACTGGAGGCTGAGACAGGAGGGGTTGGTAGACACTGTGGCCCTGTCTGACGATCCCCCGGGCAGGGCCTAACAGGCAGGATATAACCCCACCCACTTTGCCAAAGCACAGCCCCCATACCACTAGAGGAATATCTTCAACCACCAACTTACTATCCTGAGACAAGGATAGTAAGACAATAGCCCACGAAGATCTCCCCCACGGCACGAACAGGAACCCCTCCTAGGGACGGCATGGAAGGGCACCAGTAAGCCTGAGACTCAGCGCCTGTAATTGGGTTTGAGGCAGAGAATCCCAGTGGAGAGAGGGGAACCGGCCAGGCAGAGACAGCAAGGGCGGTTCGTTGCTCCAGTGCCTTTCCATTCACCTTCACACTCCTGCGCCAGACTAGACTCAATCATAGGACCTACTGAAGAGATGAGTCTTCAATAAAGACTTAAAGGTCGAGACCGAGTCAGCGTCTCTCACATGGATAGGCAGACAATTCCATAACAATGGAGCTCTATAGGAGAAAGCCCTGCCTCCAGCTGTTTGCTTAGATATTCTAGGGACAGCAAGGAGGCCTGCGTCTTGTGACCGTAGCCTACGTGTAGGTATGTACGGCAGGACCAAATCGGAAAGATGGATAGGAGCAAGCCCATGTAATGCTTTGTAGGTTAGCAGTAAAACCTTGAAATCAGCCCTAGCCTTAACAGTGTAGAGAGGCTAGCACTGGAATAATATGATCAAATTCTTTGGTTCTAGTCAAGATTCTAGCAGCCGTGTTTATCACGAATTGAAGTTTATTTAGTCCGGGTAGCTGGAAAGTAGAGCATTGCTGTAGTCTAACCTAGAAGCGACAAAAGCACAGATACGTTTTTCTGCATTTTTTGAAAAAGTTTCTGATTTTTGCAATCTTACATAGATGGAAAAAGCTGTCCTTGAAACAGTCTTGATTTGTTCGTCAAAAGAGAGATCAGGGTCCAGAGTAATGCCGAGGTCCTTCACAGTTCTGTTTGAGACAACTGTACAACCATCAAGATTAATTGTCAGATTCAACAGAAGATCACTTTGTTTCTTGGGACCAAGAACTAGCATCTCTGTTTTATCCAAGTTTAAAGTAGAACATTTGCCGCCATCCACTTCCTTATGTCTGAAACACAAGCTTCCAGGGATGGCAATTTTGGGGCTTCACCATATTTCATCAATGTACAGCTGTGTGTCGTTCGTATAGCAGTGAAAGTTTACATTATGCTTCCGAATTAGATCACCAAGAGGTAATATATATATAGTGAAAGCAATAGTGGTCCTAAAATGGAGCCTTGCGGAACACCGAAATGTACAGTTGATTTGTCAGAGGACAAACCATCCACAGAGACAAACTGATATCTTTCCGACAGATAAGATCTAAACCAGGCCAGAACTTGTCCGTGTAGACCAATTTGGGTTTCCAATCTCTCCAAAAGAATGTGTTGATCGATGGTATCAAAAGCAGCACTGAGGTCTAGGAGCACGAGGACAGATGCAGAGCCTCAGTCTGAAGCCATTAAAAGGTAATTTACCACCTTCACAAGTGCGGTCTCAGTGTTATGATGGGGTCTAAAACCAGACTGAACCGTTTTGTATACATTGCTTGTCTTCAGGAAGGCAGTGAGAATGCTGCACAACAGCTTTTTCAAAAAATAATTGAGAGGAATGGGAGATTCGATAGGCCAATTTTTAGTTTTTTATACTTTCTGGGCCAAGGTTTGGCTTTTTCAAGAGAGGCTTTATTACTGCCACTTTTAGTGAGTTTGTTACACATCTGGTGGATAGGGAGCCGTTTATTATGTTCAAGGGGGGGCCAAGCACAGGAAGCATTTCTTTCAGTAGTTTAGTTGGAATAGGGTCCAGTATGCAGCTTGAAGATTTAGAGGCCATGATTATTTTCATCAATGTGTCAAGAGATGTATAGTATTAAAAAACTTGTCTCCCTTGATCCTAGGTCCTGGCAGTGTTGTGCAGACTCAGGACAATTGAGCTTTGGAGAAATACGCAGATTTAAAGATTAGTCCGTAATTTGCTTTCAAATGATCATCGAAGAAGTTCATGAATTTATCACTGCTGAAGTGAAAGCCATCCTCTCTTGGGGAATGCTGCTTTTTAGTTAGCTTTGCGACAGTATCAAAAATACATTTTGGGTTGTTCTTATTTTCCTCAATTAAGTTGGAAAAATAGGATGATTGAGCAGCAGTGAGGGCTCTTCGATACTGCACGGTACTGTCTTTCCAAGCTAGTCGGAAGACTTCTCGTTTGGTGTAGCGCCATTTCGTTTCAATTTTCTGGAAGCTTGCTTCAGAGCTCGAGTATTTTCTGTATACCAGGGAGCTAGTTTCTTATGACAAATGTTTTTTGTTTTTAGGAGTGCGACTGCATCAAGGGTGTTACGCAAGGTTAAATTGAGTTCCTCAGTTAGGTGGTTAACTTAATTTTGGTCTCTGACGTCCTTGGGTAGGTGGAGGGAGTCTGGAAGGGCATCTAGGAATCTTAGGGTTGTCCGAGAATTTATAGCACAGCTTTTGATGATCCTTGGTTGGGGTCTGAGCAGATTATTTGTTGCAATTGCAAACGTAATAAAATGGTGGTCCGGTAGTCCAGGATTATGAGGAAAAACATTAAGATCCACAACATTTATTCCACGGCACAAAACTTGGTCCCGAGTATGACTATGGCAGTGAGTAGCTCCGCAGACATGTTGGACAAAATCCACTGAGTCGATGATGGCTCCAAAAGCCTTTTGGAGTGGGTCTGTGGACTTTTCCATGTGAATATTGAAGTCAACAAAAATGTGAATATTATCTGCCATGACTACAAGATCCAGTAGGAATTCAGGGAACTCAGTGAGGAACGCTGTATAAGGCCCAGGAGGCCTGTAAACAGTAGCTATAAAAAGTGATTGATTAGGCTGCATAGATTTCATGAATAGAAGCTCAAAAGACGAAAACAGTCGTTTTTTAACTTTTTATAAATTGAAATTTGCTATCGTAAATGTTAGCAACACCTCCGCCTTTGCGGGATGTGCGGGCGATATGGTCACTGGTGTAACCAGGAGGAGAGGCCTCATTTAGCACAATAAATTCATCAGGCTCAAGCCATGTTTCAGTCAGGCCAGTCACATCAAGATTATGATCAGTGATTAATTCATTGACTATAACTGCCTTGGAAGTGAGGGATCTAACATTAAGTTGCCCTATTTTGAGATGTGAGATATCACAATCTCTTTCAATAATGACCGGAATGGAGGTCTTTATTCCAGTGAGATTGCTAAAGCGAACACTGCCATTTTTAATTTTGCCCAACCTAGATTGAGGCACAGACACGGTCTCAATGGGGATAGCTGAGCTGACTACACTGACTGTGCTAGTGGCAGACTCCACTAAGCTGGCAGGCTGGCTAACAGCCTGCTGCCTGGACTGCACCCTATCTCATTGTGGAGTTAGAGCCCTGTCTACATTCGTAGATAAGATGAGAGCACCCCTCCAGCTAGGGTGAAGTCCGTCACCCCTCAGCAGGCCAGGCTTGGTCCTGTTTGTGGGTGAGTCCCAGAAAGAGGGCCAATTATCTACAAATTCTATCTTTTGGGAGGGGCAGAAAACTGTTTTCAACCAGTGATTGAGTTGTGAGACTCTGCTGTAGAGCTCATCACTCCCCCTAACTGGGAGGGGGCCAGAGACAATTACAATTACCTGACCTCACCCCAATATAGATGGTTTGGGATGAGTTGGACCGCAGAGTGAAGGAAAAGCAGCCAATAAGTGTTCAGCAAATGTGGGAACTCCTTCAAGACTGTTGGAAAATCATTCCAGGTGGAGCTGGTTGAGAGAATGCCATGAGTGTGCAAAGCTGTCATCAATGCAAAGGGTGGCTAATTTGAAGAATATAAAATATATTTTGATTTGTTTAACACTTTTTTTGGTTACTACATGATTCTGTATGTGTTATTTCATAGTTTTGATGTCTTCACTATTATCCTACAGAAAATACTATTATCCTATGTAGAAAATAGTCAAAATAAAGAAAAACCCTTGAATGACTAGGTGTGTCCAAACGTTTGGCTGGTACTGTACATTGGAGGTTTTTGACGTATTTTCAAATTTCCTATTAAATTACTTATTTACAATTCCATTATTTCAAATACTTGGTTCAAATGCATGGGAGTATTTATTTGTTTTTACACTATTTGAGTATTTTTAAATACATGCTAGTACTTTCCCAGTGTATTTCCAAATACATTCCAATATTCAACTACTTGTTTTTTCAAATAAAAAATATCAAAATATGTTCTTCCAAATGTCTTTGAAGGTAATTGAAATACCCTAAATTGTATTTGTACGCAGGTCTGTTAAGAGCATAGTTTTTTTTAGTCCAGTCTACTAAGCCATGTTCTCTGTCAGTGCCAATGTACATACTCTGTCTACTGAGTTGACAGTGGTTTTATACATCACCCACCTGTTTTCAGACTTTCACTGTCCAAAATTGTTTTTCCTCATCATGTTCTCTCCATCTCCTCCCGTTCACTCTCCCTCTCGCAGCACCCCATCCCGGCTGTGGCTCCGGTGGATGAGGAGGGTTCTGACGGGGAACCAGACCAGGAGGCGGTGCAGAGGTAAGCCTGGGAGGGGCACAGGGACCCGGGGGGCTTTGAGGCGTGACTGTAGAAGCGCTAGTGTTCCTGGGTTACTGGGAGTCGAGGTGCAAGTAGGCTGCAGCACTGCTTTCTGCCACCGGGGACCGGGCCACTGTTCCGGTGTCTTCTCCCCCCCCCCCCCCCCCCTCCATCACGCAACTGGCTTTCATTAGGCAATCAATCAACTCTTCTCCAACTTCTACCAAATCTACCTCTCTAAATATCCTCTTAAAATATGTCTATCTCTCTCATTTCAAATTATGCCGCCAAATTATCTCGCCACGGCTTCGCTTACACTACGCTTGCTCAAACAATCCAATCCTCAAATTGGAACGGGGGGTTGTGGGAGTTATCTGATATGTGATTCGTCCTGCCTGAAGGAAGGGGATGGTGGTTTTGCCCCTTCCCCACACAAGGGCCAATGAGGACAGAGAGCTGACCAGTGCTGCTTCCTGTCTCCCTCCCCGCGGCCCAGGTACTTGGCGAACCGCTCCAAGCGGCACACGACGCACGCGCTCATGAGCACAGCGCACGGCGCTGAGCCACTGGCAGACTCGCAGAGGCCCCAGGGCTCCCGGCAGAGGGGGTGGGCCCCGGAGCAGCACTGCCGGTGAGGGGCCTCACTGCGGCTGACAGACACCCCAGGCCAGGGGGGGCATGCATGGGCCCCAACACACAGGGACAGTAAAAGAGAGAGGGACACAAGCACTAAGATGCACAGACACACATACACCCCCTTCACTATGCATGGGCCCCAGCATTCAGCGAGGCCGGGATGGGGGCACGGGAACTTTTAGAGACATTCACCGAGACACATATTCTCACTTTATAATGAGCTGAAAGTCCACACCGGGGGGGGGGGTATGCATGGTCCCCAGCCAGCACAGAGGAGCAGGGACACCAGTGCACCGTGCAGGTTACACTATCACAGTCACCAGCTTGGAGAATACGACATGAGGACTTCTAGTGATCCAGGGGTAGGCTAGGTAACAGAACAGTTATCAGAGCCTTGCACCGGGCTCTGAGATCTCCTGAGCTGCAGGTCAGCCATTGGACAGTCTGTGTTGTGGAGAAGCTGCCGTCTCATTGGATGAGGTCTGTCTGTCTATGTATCAAGCGTCTCAGAGTAGGAGTGCTGATCTAGGATCAGCTCCCCATCTAACCTCATTCATTGTGATCTAAACGGCAAAACTGATCCTAAATCAGCACTCCTACTCTGAGACGCTTGATACATACGGCCGGCCGCTGGTCTTCTGATACTGATTGAACACGTTCAGCTCTGTTTATTATCCCAAACGGTTCATTGTACAGCCAGTTTAAGTTAGCCTAGATATTCTCTGATTTCTCCAGCTAGCTATTCTCGATATAGAAAAAAATAAGATGTTTCGGTTTTTTGACTGCAGCTGAACGACGCTAAGATGTTACAGCCAGGTATGGGATTCTCCAAATGATCCTGTCGATCAGGTCTACGTTTGGATTGGGTATGATGACAGTGGTGCGTTCCTGCTGTGGATCTTGTGTTCACGGCTCTAGGATCAGCTCAGTGTTTACAGTGACATTCTGATGCAGAGAGACCAGAGTAGCTCATGTAAATGTTTTTATTTTTATTTTCCATCTGTGTATGACTGTGTGTCTGTGTGCAACTTCACCTCTGTATCCATTTCTGCGACTTCACCTGTGTATCCATTTCTATCTATATCTGGCTCCTGTCTATGCGTCTGGATCTGTGTGTATGTATGTGTGCGGCTCTGCGCACCTCCCCAGGTCCAGCTACAAGGACTGTAACACCCTGCACTTGCCCATGGAGCGTTTCTCCCCCGTGAGGCGCTTTTCCGATGGGGCCACCACCATCCAGGCCTTTAAGGCCCACCTGGAGAACAGCAGCCTCATCAGGCAGCTCAAACAGGTACTATACACCCTCACCTGGCTCTGTACACCCCCACCTGGTGTTGTAAACCTACAACCTAGGGCTGTTACGGTGACCGTATGTATTACCGCAGTCAAATTCCACATGACCGTTTAGTCAAGGTAACTAGGCTTGTTGCACAACATTTCTATAGGCTATGCAACTGTATCTTGAAATATTGCGATATGCCTGGCTTGGCCTTTCTACTTTTCACAACTCAACAATAATCTGGCCGAATTGCACGCGCTGCCTTTCCTTCTGACTGCAGGCAGAACGATTTTAAACAATCCACAACTTTTTTTTTTTTAAAGAAGCTAATTATCCTCTGGCCAAATCATGGTTTAGTAGCCTATTTTGAATTATGTTATTTCTTTCTGTATAGACAGGAATAGGCTAATTTGGCAATATAATTGTGGCAATTTAATTAAATTTACTTTAGGGAAAGCTTCCCTTCCTCTAGCCTTATGGAAGCACTGCCTATGCTAGCATATTAAAAATGTAACCGCATGTAACCTCCATTTGCTATTCGAGTGCAGGCTACGGATGACAAGTTTTCTTTTTGTGGGCTATTCTAAGTCAAAAATAATTCTACACACTCGCTGGCACGAAAATAGGCATGAATGATCAGTTCCCAAAGAAAATTGCAGCGCGGCGCAAAGTTCTGTACCCACACTTCAAGGAGATGGATTAAAAGGGAAACGTGTAGCCCTTGTAGTCGATAAACTGCATTGACAACCAAATGTTCGAAGACGGTAATTCTAAATATCACAAAGTTCCCATAGAGGAGTGGAATAATGGAACACCAATACTATCCATGGTATTGTAATCATCTAGAAGAAAAAGAATTGTAGGGATTGTAATCATAAAATATATAGGAAAACAATAAAATACAACAATTGATAAAGAAATGAACCACAACTACACTATACCATTCAAGATGGTAGGGAATGTTGTAAAATAATTAGTATTCCACTTTCTATTTATAGTGTTTTATAAATAGATAAGACAGCATTAGACAAGAATAATTAGCTAAATAATACATCTCCAAATAGAAGGAACTGGAACACAAAAGTACTCAAATCAACATGGTAGAGATACCCACATAGTGTGCCTTCTATGTCCTCTGTGTCTATGTGCAGGTGTATTGTGATGGAAGGGTGAGTGGGTGAGTGAAAAAGAAGGGTGAGTGAAAAAGGAAAATGGTTGCAAATCTCAGAGCCCATGTGTGTCTGTGAGCAGGGATTGTAAGAGAGAGAGAGCTTTCAATCTTGTACAGATATGGGATATACATTTTAAAACAAATTATAAATCTAGGTTATTGATTTGTTGGCCTATCATGATGAGACGGTCCCCAACTCTATATCCTAGACACCCACCTGAGCGACTCCTATACTAAGGAGAAGTCCTTATCTGTTTTCTGGGCCTACTGTAACTAGCCTATACGCAGCCAAAACAGAAAGATAAATGCGGTCGGAGACCCACTAAAGCAGCACCTCCCCTGCTCTCTGATGGGTGAGCATAATATACAAAGAATTTCTCCATCAGCTAGGACTTGACATTGGTTAATCAAGTCTCCCCATTTTTGCCTGCCTTCTCAAACAGCTGCAACTGTATTTGCACATCAAGTCCTTTCTTGAGTTGGGCTCGAGGATGGAACAACTGGAACAACATCTGAGCTTGTGGTTGTTTGTGGAGGAAAGGGTGGAAAAGTGGAGAACAATTGGAGGTTAACTTAATAGCAATGCAAATATCATGGTACACCTATATGGACACTCAATCACTATGGTACTTTTTAATGGTAAGTTTACAAACATATATTATGATAAATTTAATTGCAACTTGTATCTCATTATGGTAAATGGTGAAATAAGTATAGCCAATTATAATTGTAATGTCTTAGCAGATAATAAGAAAATACTATCAGTATTTACCTGGATAAAAGAAAAGGAATATAATATCTATTACCAGGGAACTCATTCAACAATTTGGTGGGGGGGGGGTATTTTTCTTCCATGGGCAAAGAAACTGAGGTTTTGATGGGGGGTTGATGATCTTAATAAACAATCATTTTGATCTGAATCTGCAAATTGTCCAAACAGATCCTCAAGGTAGATGGATGATTTTAAATATGTTATTGGACCATAAACATATTTGGCTCATTAATATATACGGTCCAAATAATGATGATCCATGCCTTTTTGAAAATATATATAATAATGTATCAAACCTACAAGCAATACAATGGTGGTAAATTATAAACTGGATCTTAAAGGAAATCACACTACAAACTATCACCCTCATGCACTTAAGGAAATCACCAATGTCATTGATATATTGGAACTAGTGGAAATATGGAGGCTTAAATATCCTGACCTAGTGAGATATACATGGAGGAGGTTTAATATCCTGACCTAGTGAGATATACATGGAGGAGGTTTAATATCCTGACCTAGTGAGATATACATGGAGGAGGTTTAATATCCTGACCTAGTGAGATATACATGGAGGAGGTTTAATATCCTGACCTAGTGAGATATACATGGAGGTTTAATATCCTGACCTAGTGAGACATACATGGCGGAGGTTTAATATCCTGACCTAGTGAGATATACATGGAGGAGGTTTAATATCCTGACCTAGTGAGATATACATGGAGGAGGTTTAATATCCTGACCTAGTGAGATATACATGGAGGAGGTTTAATATCCTGACCTAGTGAGATATACATGGTGGAGGTTTAATATCCTGACCTAGTGAGATATACATGGAGGAGGTTTAATATCCTGACCTAGTGAGATATACATGGAGGAGGTTTAATATCCTGACCTAGTGAGATATACATGGAGGAGGTTTAATATCCTGACCTAGTGAGATACACATGGTGGAGGTTTAAGATCCTGACCTAGTGAGATATACATGGAGGAGGTTTAATATCCTGACCTAGTGAGATACACATGGTGGAGGTTTAATATCCTGACCTAGTGAGATATACATGGCGGAGGTTTAATATCCTGACCTAGTGAGATATACATGGAGGAGGTTTAATATCCTGACCTAGTGAGATATACATGGAGGAGGTTTAATATCCTGACCTAGTGAGATATACATGGAGGAGGTTTAATATCCTGACCTAGTGAGATATACATGGCGGAGGCTCAATCAAGCTAGTTGTCTTGACTACTTTCTTGTCATTCTCGCTGGCACCCACATTTTTTAAAAAGTGTTGAGAGGGGACAGAATGCAGTCGGACCATAAAATAATTTTCATATACATTACTCGTAAAGAATTCCCACGTGGGCGAGAATATTGGAAATTTAATCAAAGCCTATTGGATGATAACTTGTTTTTAGCTAGGACAGAATCATTTATAACCGACTTTCTTTTTTCTTTTTTTTCGAAATAACATAGGTATAGCAGATCCCCTTATTGTATGGGACACTTTTAAATGTGCCTTTAGAGGCCATGCAGTTCAGTTCTCATCTATAAAACAAAAGCAATTTAAGTTAAAAGAGACCATTATAACAAAGGAAATAGGACTAACAATACAGTTAGATAGCAATAAAAACTGTAACATAGAGGAACAGAATAAGTTAGAGGAAAAACAAAAAGAAATGGAAGAACTTATTCAAGAAAAATCAAGTGTGCTATGTTATAAAAATAAAGCAAACTGGATGTAATATTTGGGAAAAATGCACCAAATAATTTTTTATGTCTTCAACATAGAAATGCTACCAAAAATAATTTACTGAAACTTCACCAAACAATATTTTCAGAGGAAGCAAAGTCCTTTTAAAGTATGTTTTCGTTTGTCTCCTCCGTCTCCACTAACCTAAGTTAATTGTATGTCTTTCTTTCTATTAATAATGTAAAATGATCAGCTGTACCGAAAGGCTCATGTGAAGGCAAAATTACAAAGGAGGAACCTTTTGATGCAATTAAAGCCTTTACGTCTGGGACAACTCCAGGGCTGAATGGCACACCAGTGGAGGTATATCAAACCTTTTTTGGTATACTCAGAGGACCGTTATTAGCATGTTTTTTTAACCACTCCAATAAAAATAGTAGATTATCAGATACTCAACAAGGTCTGATTTTCATTTTTACTGAAACAGAATCCAAGTGGTAAGGATAAAGATCCAGTCCATTTAAAAATGTTGACTTTCCTTACACTTCAGTGTTGTGATGCAGAAATTCTAGCATTGTGCATAGAATTAAAAAGGTATTGTCGGACATTATTAATCCTAATCAGACAGGTGATTTACATGGACTTTACATGGACATTGGAGATAATATAATTACTGGAAATAATAGAACACTATGAAAAATCTGGGAAACCGGGCCTGGTATTTATAGCTGACTTTGAAAAGGCTTTTGATAAAGTATGATTGGAATTTACAGTGCATTCGGAAAGTATTCAGACCCCTTTATTTTTTCCACATTTTCTTACTTTGGTTTTTTTACCTTATCAGCCTACACACAATACCCCATGACAAATCTAAAACAGGTTTTTAGTATTTTTTTGTAATTTTATAAAACAAATGAAAACTGAAATCATATTTACATAAGTATTCAGACCCTTTACTCAGTACTTTGTTGAAGCACCTTTGGCAGCGATTACAGCCTCGAGTCTTCTTGGGTGTGACGCTACAAGCTTGGCACACTTGTATTTGGGGTGTTTCTCCCTTTCTCTGCAGATCCTCTCAAGCTCTGTCAGGTTGGATGGGGAGCGTCGCTGCACAGCTATTTTCAGGTCTCTCCAAAGATGTTAGATCATGTTCAAGTCCGGGCTCTGGCTGGGCCACTCAAGGACATTGAGACTTGAGTGGCAAAACACCAGTCTCAATGTCAACTGTGAAGAGGTGACTCCAGGATGCTGGCCTTCTAGGCAGAGTTCCTCTGTCCAGTGTCTGTTCTTTTGCCCATCTTAATTTTTTCGTTTTATTGGCCAGTCTGAGATATGGCTTTTTCTTTGCAACTCTGCCTAGAAGGCCAGCATACCAGAGTCGCCTCTTCACTGTTGACGTTGAGACTGGTGTTTTGCGGGTACTATTTAATGAAGCTGCCAGTTGAGGGCTTGTGAGGCGTCTGTTTCTCAAACTAGACACACTAATGTACTTGTCCTTTTGCTCATTTGTGCACCGGGGCCTCCCACTCCTCTTTCTATTCTGGTTAGAGCCAGTTTGCGCTGTTCTGTGAAGGGAGTAGTACACACTGTTGAACGAGATCTTCAGTTTCTTGTCAATTTCTCGCATGAAATAGCCTTCATTTCTCAGAACAAGAATAGACTGACGAGTTTCTGAAGAAAGTATTTGTTTCTAGCCATTTTGAGCCTGTAATCGAACCCACAAATGCTTATGCTCCAGATACTCAACTAGTCTAAAGAAGGACAGTTTTATTGCTTCTTTAAACAGAACAGTTTTCAGCTGTGCTAACATACTTGCAAAATTGTTTTCTAATGATCAATTAGCCTTTTAAAATGATAAACTTGGATTAGCTAACACAAAATTATAACCTTGGATTAGTTAACACAACGTCCATTGGAACACAGGAGTGATGGTTGCTGATAATGGGCCTCTGTACGCCTATGTAGATATTCCTTTAAGAATCTGCTGTTTCCAGCTACAATAGTCATTTTCAACATTAACAATGTCTACACTGTATTTTGGATCAATGTTATTTTAATGGACAAAAAAATGTGGTTTCTTTAAAAAACAAGGACATTTCTAAGTGACCCCAAACTTTTGAACGGTAGTGTGTATGGGGGATACAACCATCCCAGCTCTGCAGATTTTGCTGTGAAGAGACAGAATCATTAGATCATTTGTTTCTTGTTTAGTCTGTATACTTAAAGATCCCTCTCCCATCCATCTTTTTTTCCAGGAACCATACCATTTTAGTTTTCCCAGAAACCAGACATTTTTAATTTTCTGCTTTTCATTCAATATTTTTTCCATGTAAAGAACAAGTCATCAATGCACTTTTCCAGCTTCATTTTTCCAGCTTTTTTGTCCAGTTTTTTCCTACATTTTCTCACCTGCACAACTCCAGGGCTGGCTGAACTATATTGAAATATGTAAAGACAAACTTGTATTTTTTTGCATTGATCTGCGGTCTACAATACTTATTTGGGTAAGCACTGCAGTTCCTAAGCATTGTCCTGCCTTACCCTGTACGCTTCTGTTTAATTGTATCTTCCTTCTGCACCTAAGCGTGTAGGCAGCAGCCTACAGAAATGTCCATGCTGCCGTTAAATTGTTTAACTTCGGGTAGCCTTCCACAACCTTCCCACAATAAGTTGGATGAATTTTGGCCCATTCCTCCTGACAGAGCTGGTGTAACTGAGTCAGGTTTGAAGGCCTCCTTGCTCTCACACGCTTTTTCAGTTCTGCCTACAAATTTTCAATAGGATCGAGGTCAGGGCTTTGTGATGGCCACTCCAATACCTTGACTTTGTTGTCCTTAAGCCATTTTGACACAACTTTGGAAGTATGCTTGGGGTCATTGTCCATTTGGAAGACCCATTTGCGACCAAGCATTAACTTCCTGACTGATGTCTTGAGATGTTGCTTCAATATATCCACATAATTTTCCTACCTCATGATGCTGTCTATTTTGTGAACTGCACCAGTCCCTCCTGCAGCAAAGCACCCCCACAACATGATACTGCCACCCCCGTGCTTCACGGTTGGGATGGTGTTCTTCGGGTTGCAAGCCTCCCCCTTTTTCCTCCAAACATAACGATGGTCATTATGGCCAAACAGTTCTGTTTTTGTTTCATCAGACCAGAGGACATTTCTCTAAAAAGTACGATCTTTGTTCCCATGTGCAGTTGCAAACCGCATTCAGTTTTTTTTATGGCAGTTTTGGAGCACTGGCTTCTTCTTTGCTGAGCGGCCTTTCAGGTTATGTCCATATAGGACTCATTTTTACTGTGGATATAGATACTTTTGTACCTGTTTCCTCCAGCATCTTCACAAGGTCCTTTGCTGTTGTTCTGGGATTGATTTGCTCTTTTTGCACCAAGGTACTTTTATCTCTAGGAGACAAAACACGTCTCCTTCCTGAGCGGAATGACGGCTGCGTGGTCCCATGGCATTTATACTTGCGTACTATTGTTTGTACAGATGAACGTGGTACCTTCAGGCATTTGGAAATTGCTTCCAAGGATGAACCAGACTTGGCTGATTTCATTTGATTTTCCGATGATGTCAAGCAAAGAGGCACTGAGTTTGAAGGTTGGCCTTGAAATAAATCGACAGGTACACCTCCAATTGACTCAAATGATGTCAATTAGCCTATCAGAAGCTTCTAAAGCCATGACATCAATTTCTGGAATTTTCCAACCTGTTTAAAGGCACAGTCAACTTAGTGTATGTAAACTTCTGACCCACTGGAATTGTGATACAATGAATTATAACTGAAATAATCTGCCTGTAAATAATTGTAGGAAAAATGACTTGTGTAATTTACAAAGTAGATGTCCTAACCGGTAAAGTGACTATGCATAGATAATGTACAGCGAGTAGCAGCAGCATAAAGAGGGGGGGGGGGTCAATGCAAGTAGTCCGGGTCGCCATTTGATTAGCTGGTCAGCGGTCTTATGGCCTGGGGGTAAAAGCTGTTTAGAAGCCTTTCGGATCTAGACCTGGATTGATTTGAGTCTCGTTTATCGTTGCATTCTATTATCATTGGATGGGGGTATTCTGAGTGAAAGTGACAGCAAATAATGCTATTCCTTTATTTCGGGTGCCACCGTCTTTCTTTCTTTGTGTGGTCTCTAACGACAATATGTTTGTGTGTTTGTGCGCGTATGTGTACCAGGAGTGTGAGCAGCTGCAGAAGATGTACGCTTGCCCCCAGGACGAGAGGCTGCTTGAGCACACACAACAACAGCATTTCCTGTACCAGCAGGAGCAGCAGATTCTACACCAGCAGATACAGGTCCCTGTGACACACACTGACACAGACATGGACACACACACTCACAGAGAACCCCACGCACACTGCATGGTTTGTATCAGCGGGAGCAGCGTTTTCTACACTAGCAGATGCAAGTCACTATGACCCTAGCCTAGACATTTCTGTCCCCATCTCTTCTCTCTCTGAAAGACACTCGCACACCATGAAATGCAGGTCGATGTGACACAAACACAGTAAACACATGCCATGATGTGTTCCTAAATAGTTTTTCCATTATCTGAATCTTTCTCCACCTTCTGCAGGCCCTGTCTTTGGGACACGGAGAGTGCCAGCCCAGTCACCTTACCCACCAGCTCCAGAGGTGAGAACCCCACACACAACAACTCTGAGCGAGAGACTAATGATAATCATTAGTGACTAAAAACAAGCATTTCTTTTTAGACACATAGGTTCAAAATAACACACTCAATGGCAATAGTCTGCTAAACACATGTAGTGTAGCTGAGAGAAGCTCCACCAACAAGCCAGGCTTTTGTGCCGCTCTATTCATTTGAGTGTTATTTACATCCCTGTCTGTTCTCTCCCTTCCCTCAGGTTGCGTATCCAGCCCTCCAGCCCACCGCCTACACATCCCAGCAACCACTTGTTCAGACAGCCCAATCAGAGTCCCCCTCCAACAGCGATGATGCAGGGCCATGGTGAGATCTAACTCCACCCCTTAGCCGTACTTGTCTTTTTTTATTGGACTAAAGGATGGAATGATCAGTCAATATGACTAAATGGTTAATGATCCCTTATTAGGACGTAGTGATGGTTGAAATGACCCGTTTGTAGGTACAGTAGCTCTCTCCTTCCTTCCCACAGGTGTGCCATCAGCGGTTCAGTACCAGCACGGCCCCGCCCTCTATCAGCCCTCCAGCGGGAGTCCTCCACCTTGCGGCCTGCGCCCCGTCACCCTGCCTCCCCAGCAGCAGCAGCCCTGCTCCTCCTCCCGTGGCGGGGGTGTACCCATGCCCCAGCAGCAGGTGACTATCCAGGTGCAGGAGGTAGAGCTGGGAGGGGGCGGGGCCCAACAGCGCCAGCAGCATGCCTTCCTTTCTACGCCGTGCGCCCACCGGGTCCTGGGGAAGCAGCTGAGTGCAGACAACGCCGAGACCCACAGGTGACCCTCACACTGCTGCTCACTTTGCGCCTGACCTGGCATGCCTTTTTCCCTTTGCACCTTCTGCCAGCACTTTTCTTCAACTTTCATGTTCTTCAATTCTGTGTTTTGGACTTTCTCGCATGTCCTCACTCCTGTGAATTCTTCAATTAAATTTTTTTCCCCTCTTTATTTTTCGTTTTCATAATGTTCACCGTTATTGTAGATTTCATTCTCTCATACCTCAGTTAACCCTAGGAAGCCATGTTCCTGAAGCCACTCATAGTACATTTTTTAAACCGTGTTGCCTGTGGCACCCTATTCCCTATATGGTGAACTACTTTAGACCATGTGCCCTGATCAAAGTACTCTATATAACAGGGGTGTCAAACATATGGGCCCGTCAGCCCATTCAATCCGGCCCTTTTGAAAACAATCTAGACAGTCAGGGATCATAGAAAATCCCAAAAGCGATGGATGGATGGATGCTTATGTTATGTTTTGCACATTTTGACTGTGAGTAAATATAACCAACGTTAGGTGTGGCCCTCGGGACCTCGGGGAAGACTGAATGCGACCCGCGGGGGAAATTCTTTGGACACCCCTGCTATTTAGGGACACACAGAGTCTTACACCTGATAGGTTAGTGGATTTCAGACAAATCCTTGTGGGTTTTTACATTGAGAAATACCGTTGTTACTAAAGTTTGTTGATAACCCAAAACAACGTACTTGGCTGAAGAAGAAGACGTCACCACTGAGTCCTCCACTGAGATTGGCTGACTAAAATGGACGTAGGTGGTGGGATGACTGCTAACGGTAGTAGTGTCACCATACTGTAGGAGCTAGGCAGCTCTACGCCTACCAGTCTGTGTTGTATTTAGCCAAGCTTGGCAGTTACCTCATCCTTTAATTTTCTTGTCATTTCCTCTGGAAAAGCATCAGCATTTGTGTGTATTTGACTGCTTGCACACCCCTCAGTGGACTTGTGACCTTTAAAACCGTAAGGGTTTCTGTGCTGATTTTGACCCATAGTGGGTCATAGTGTTGTAGTTAAAAGTGTAGACGAACATGTAGAACTGTATTGTCATTGTATCACGTAGACATATTTGTGTTTTGTGACATACTCCTCTCATACTGTTCATAAATAACTCCTTTCAGTTTTATACTACTAAAAATAATAACTGTCATGTATTTCTTGTATACTTCCTTAATCCAGAATACTATCTCAATGGTGTATTCGTTTTTTTTCCTGTAAGAACACTCTCAGTATTTGCTAGAGTTTGTGTTGGATGGTACATTTGGTTGCAAGGGGCATTAGCTGACTATTCTCCCTCTCTTCCCTGGGTCCCTCGCTCCCCAGTCGCAGCCTCGGACGGTTCAACACATACGACCAGGCCGCCTTCAACAACCCCCATCTGTTCAATGAGGGGTCTCGGGCCTCGGGGGTGGTGGGGGGCTATAACCCCTATCTCCAGGGGACCTCCCTTAAGGTGCCAGGGATGGAGGGCTACCAGGGTGGGGCCGGAGGCGGGGGCTACGGGAGCCCCTCTGCCCTGCAGCAGGCTCTCCTCTCCCCCACCCCCCTCGAGTACCGGCCCCAGCAGCACGTCACCCCCACTCTACAGGGTCTCCTCTCCCCCCGCCACTCCCTGACGGGCCACGCCGACCCCCGCCTGCCCCCCCAGGACCTGGCCTCCTTGCTGAAGAGGCAGAGCCCTCGACCGGCACCCCCCACGCCCCCCAATGTGCCCCAGGACTACGGGGAGATGCTGCTGCGCCAGCTCGGCCAAGGGGAGTCTCTGGAGCCGGGGAGCCCCTACCAACACCTCCTCCAGATCAGGCCCCTAGACGTCCAGCCCCCCAGCCTACCCCACTCTGAGAGCATGGAGGAGGATGACCTGCCGCCCGGCTACCATGAGGGCCTCCTGGCCAAGGCCCAAGGCTGTGGGGACGGCCATGACCTGCTGGGCCCCCCCCGGGGAGGGACGCCCCCCTACAACTCCCCCACACACAGACACAGCTACATCAGAAGCACCACCACGACCAGAGGTAATGGCCAAGCAGGCTCAACCACAGAAGTAGAACCTAGTCATTCTATTTCTGTAGTCTCAAACAGCTTTCACGTCACTGTATGCTAATATTCACATGCATTTTACATGCTCTCCTGCTTCGGTCGCACAAGCTACATTCTACATTGTTAACTTCAGTAATCCCTCCCTCCTCCTCTCCCCCCATCCAGACAATGAGCATGTTGACTGCAGGACCCAAGGGCAGCAGGTTATGGAGCAGGGCGTGCCTGACCATAACGGAGTGGGCTACTCCACCAGGGGCCCCCAGGGGGACGGCTATCGGCCCCGGGGCCAGCTACAGCGCCACCACACCATCCAGACCAGCGACGACGCCTATGTGAGTCTCTCACGGTGCCATAATGTGCTCCGTTTGGGACCATAGAAATAGAATGTACAGAATTTCTCAGCCTCTTATGTAGATCTCAAAGGATTGGATAGTTTCAATGGATAGGTCTTAGTTTACCTAGCCTATCAGAGGGCACGATGCACCGTGTTGCTCATACCTATCCTTTCAGATCTGTATGGCATGCCTAGGGGTAGGGACTAGGGGTTGATTTGGAATTGAACATTGTGTGTCTGTGTGCGTGCATTTATGTACTTAACGTGTCTTTCTGTACCTCCTCAGGACCAGGCCGAGCCCATGACTGGGATGAGCCTATTGGCTGGCAAGGCTCTGAGCTCCGCCCGCATGTCTGACATCCTCAGCCAATCACCTCTGACAGGAAGCCAGCAGCTCCACCAGCGGGAAGAGTCGGGTCAGTGTCACGTACACATACACACACCAAATGGGTTAAAGTGCGTGAAACATGAAGTCTGGTTTAAGTAAATCCTTTCTATCACATGACTAATGTATAGTATAATATATGCCATTTTAGCAGATGCTTTTATCCAAAACAACTTACAGTAGTGCGTGCATACATTTTCAATTGGTGGTCCCAAAGGGAATCAAACCCAGAATCCTAGCGTTTTAAATAAATATTTTATTGTGAAATACACTGGAGAGGTGCAGTCAAATGTGTTGTTTTACAGGGTCAGCCATAGTAATACACCGCCCCTGGAGCAAATTAGGGTTAAGTGCCTTGCTTAAGGGCACACCGGCAGATTTTCACTTTGACGGCTCGGGTATTCGAACCAGTGACCTTTTGGTTATTGGCCCAACGTCCTAACCGCTAGGCTACCTGCCGCCCAACTGAGCCACGGAGGATCATGCACATGCACTCACAATACCCACCAAATGCCTGCCTTGAACATGGAGGAGTTCTTCATTCTGAAAGGCTGTGTGTCTGTGTGTTTTCTCCTGGCAGTATGTGACGTGGAGGGAGAACTCCACGCTGGAGCCTGCTACCCGTCGTCCTGCACCAGCAACATCCTTCATACCTACAAACCCCCAGACCTGCAGTACAGCATGGAGCAGGCCGGGGTCTAGCACGGGTACGCACATGCACTTAGGGCGCGTCCCAAATGGTGCCCTATTCCCTATGTGGTGCACTACTTTTGATCAGGGCCTTTGACCAGTAGTGCACTATATAGGGAATAGGGAGCTATTTTGGAGTAACCTTACAGTATGACTCTGTTGTGCTAGACTCCGTCTACAGTGAGTGAATGTCTTTAGCCAGACTCATGTCAATGGTTGTCCATACTGTTGCCACTGTTTGTTAATGCTGTTCTTAGATCAGCTGTCAGTTAGTTAAACCTTAATTTAGCCAGGCAGGTCATTTTTGGCCTGATTCTCATTCACAGTACTGACTTTGTTGGTCAAGAGGTGAACATGATAAAGCACAGTACTTGTACTGTTGGTGCTCCTAGCTAGGGGATATCGAGGGTGAATCTCAATAGTATTAACTTGGTTCCTCACCTCTTTCGCCACCTTCTCTAAGTGCACTGGAGGAGAAGGACCGTGGGGAGGAACCTCAAATCTGCTCTTTCAATGTGTTTTGAGATGAGAGCAAGATGAGGGAAAGACAATTGGGATTCACCCCTAGCGTTAACTCTGTCCCTCTGTGTTCTTTCTCTCCTAGGAGTGTGTCCTGTGTATAAAGGTCCACATCAGCCACCTGTGTTGAGCAGCATCACGCCAAACCGCCATTGTCTGTCTGGAGGGGGCACTCTGTCAGTCCTGGGGGAGGGCAGGCTGCCAGCAGGCTGCAGTCCGGGGTGGGTGGGAGGGGATTGGCTGGGTGAGGGGAGTGGGTCCAATGCTAGCATTCTGTTCTGCACAGCCATCTAGTAAGCGTTGCCGTCATTGGCTCTCTCCATTTCTGCTCTTCCATCCGATTGGATAGATTGGGCTCTGCCAACCCCATTCACTTCTTCCTTCCTACCCCCTTGTGGTCCCCCTCCCCCAACTGTTGCTGTAGCAACATACTCATGCGCCTCAATGTCCCAGGCAGTCATACAGGCAAAACATATAGATCACATAAACATACACGTGCAAACACTCAGCCACAAACCCAAAGTATTCACACCAAGTCTGTGCGTGGGGATTCCTGTGGGGTTCTGTCCGCTCCTCCCTCTCCCCTCCACAGTATTCCGGTGGACCATTCCGGAGCGGCTGTGATCTCAGATCCCATGAGGCTCTCTCTCAGAATGACCCATTACGTTGGGCTTGCGGGGATGGGTTTGGTTCAGGCTCAGGGGTGCTAAAAAAACAAACAATGGAGCTCAGTGACATCGAGGATCGCACAGCACAACCAGCTCTCATTTTTACATTTTATTTTCCTGTTCTGTTGTTCTTTTCCTTGTTTTTAAAATTAATTTTTACGGCTAATGTTCATCTAGAAGTTATGATCATTATTGTTACTATTATTGTTATTACTGTTTACTGTAAAAGAAGTTTTATTGTTATTATGATTACAATGACTATTATTAAAGGGGAAAAAAATGTTCTGTGTTGCAAGGAGGACAACATTTTAGTTTTGATTACTTACGTAATTCTGCACTTTCAGTTCAATGCTATCTTTTATTCTTCTCCCTGTTTACCCTCTCATACTGCCTGTTCCTTTTCTCACTCCCTTGTTCTCTCTTGTTTTATGCCCTTCTCCTCCCCCTGTTCATCATTCCATCCTTCCTCTCTCTTTTTCCACTCCCCATCGCTCCCCTGCCCCCTCTTGTGACAGTGTGGCATTGTGGGTAGTTTTAACTGACATTCTTCCCGTTCCTCCACTGTACAGCGACACCATGTATAGATTGCAATTTCTGTATCACATTTTTGGGGGGAGGTGTTGAGGCATTTTTATATTGTTATTGTTATTATTTGTATTTTTGGATGTCTTCAGATATCATATTTTTTTTATTTTGGGGGGGGAATATTGAGATTTTTAGCCAAAAGAGTACAGGGAGAAGTCTCCTTCATTGTCATAAAAAAAATATTGTTCTTATTGTTTTATTATCGAGACACTTGAAGAGGAGAGTGATTATTTGTTACTTTTTATCATTTCAATCATTGATGCCGTTGTCATTGTTATCGTTCTCTGCTTTTTAGGGGTAGATTTTGCAGGCATGGGGTTGTAGGGCGGTTCGGTGCTGGGAGTGCAGTAATTGAAATGGAGGGGAACTGTAATATAGCTGACATATCATCCCCATCATCACGTAAGACATTTAGAGGTGGAGATAGAAAGACCCCTTCTCCTCTCGCTCCCCCAATCTGCAGTGGTACCCTCCGTCTCTGACCTCGTCGCCCCCTTATTGGCCGAGACACAATGGACATGGTCTCTCCTCCCGACTCTGGCCCCACTACGGCCACATCCAAGGAGGAGACTACTACTCTGCACATGTGCTGCCCCCCTTTTCTATCTCTTTCTCGCTCTATCTCATTCCCTCCATTCGTCACATGATCAGCAAGTGAGACCTACTCCAGCCCCAATACTGGACTCAGTCCTCCATCGCTTCAGAAGGAGAGAAATGAGGAACTGACCATAAACTGAGCGGTCTCGGGTTTTGACCCCAACGCAGTATGTACACTTCAGATAGTGAGCGTAGGGGTTGGGAGAATGATCTGCCCCCCTATCCTCCCCCTTGTCCGCAGGGACTCCCAGTGCATCATGGTCCAGCGAGGGACTGTGAGTGTGTTGCTGATGAGTGACCACCTCCTCGTTTTCTTCTTCCTTATCTGTTTCTGTCTGACTTCTCTCATCGTCTGTAAACCAACTCTCTGCTCGGCACCTATGTTCTCTTTTTCTATCCTTTCATTTTTTTTATTTTATTTTTAGTACAAAAATACTAAAGTGCAACAATGATGATTAAATAGAATTCCAACCAAACTGAGATGAATTAAATAAATATATATAAATAAATAATTTAAAAAGACAATGTGTTTGGGTGATGTTCAATACATTTAAGGAATCTGTATACCACCTGTGTGGAAAGTTTGCTTGTATTAATGCTTGTCTTTTGCCAGTCTGAATTTCATACTGAATGACTCGATACAAAAGCTAGAAGTTATTGTAATGCAGTTGCTTGTAGTTGAGGAGCAGACTTAATGATGGTCAATCATGTACACCGACGGCAAACACCTTTATGCACTATAACAGGATTGCGTTCTATTCCACTTCAATAAAGTCAATTCAGAAAGTAAACAGAAATTCCCACTGGAATTGGAATTTCAGTTGACTTCCTCAATTGACTGAATTTAAAAATGATCAACCCTGCCATATACTCCAGATCTGACAGTATGTGATACATGGGGCACAAACCTAAAATGCTCCTGGGTAAGAAGAACAACTCCACTAGTTGTATTTGTCAGATTTAAGGAAAGGACCTCTTTGTCCCTGACACAGGAGCACTGTAGGGATGAATTGGGGATCATTGGGTAAGCTATTGATCTACTACATCCCTCTACCTTGGTGCTGCAGTGCTCTGTGATCATCTTCTTTGGTCTGTCTGTAGAGCTGCACTGCAGTGGCTTTTCAGGCAATGGTAGCTGAGCACAGATATATGGGAGCCCTGTAGTATGTAATAGGGGAGGGGCAGGCAGGGATGCTGCGATTGGAAGATGGATAAGTCTAGTCCCTGTGCCTTAATAGACTGACACCTTGCCCCCTCATCACTCTCCTTCCAGCCATCTCTCCCTTTTCTCTCTCTCACACCTTGGAATACATGGTTAGTGGCTCATTAAATGATGGCTGCATTGCGTAGCATATCCTGTTTTCCTCTCGCGCCCCCGCTCCTCTTTCCTCTCCCCTTCTCGTTATCTGTGTGGCGACAGCATGACGGCCTGCGTCAGACACTAAATGCTGCTTGCTGCAGTCGGAGGATCGTGTGTGTGTGTGTGTGTGTGTGTGTGTGTGTGTGTGGTTGAGTGAGCCGGGGGGGGGGTGGCTTCCTATCGTCTCCTCTGCTACCCTACCCAGCATGCATGGAGGACCGACAGGCTGAATCATCCTTCTGCCGACTGTGCCAAGGTAGCACTAACGTGTGTGTGTGTGTGTGTGTGTGTGTGTGAGAGAGAGAAAAATAAGAAAGAATGAGGGAAGAAAGATTAGGACTGTTATGTGTTGTGTTTGTTGGTGTATCTGAGTTTGAAAGACAGTGCTGTGTGCATTGCTGTGTGTGTGTTTTGAGACACTGAGTGCATCCCTACACAGCAGATTGAGTGTGTTGTGCAGAGTCTAGCCCACTCTTGTCCATTACTCCCTTCAATCTTTTGTGCCTGTGCTTGTTATGATTGTGCTTGTTTTGATAACAAGCACATTTACTATTATTATTGAATACTTTGAATTCAGGGTCTATTTGTGAAGAGCATAATCAACTCTTACTCTACCTCTCCTCGTCACTGTTCATTGTGTCTTTATATGCCTATGGTCCCCTGTGGCTCAGTTGGGAGAGCATGGCACTTGCAACGCCAGTATTGTGGGTTCGATTCCCACAAGGGACCAAAAATGAAAAAAGTATGGAAATGTATGATTTCACTACTGTACGTCGCTCTGGATAAGAGTGCTAAATTACTAAAATGTAAAAAATAAATTGGAATGCACTTTGGCTATTTCTGTGTCTTTCATAGACTGTTGTATCCTCTCTGATTGGCTGTTCCTGTGTCTTTTGATGGATTGTCCAGGAAGCTACTGCTCCTCTGTTGACATTGTATGTTCACATTAGTTGTTTATCCATCTCAACTTGTGTTCACCACATTTTCTTTGTCTCTCGTAGGGATCTGTCCTCTTTATCCCTGCGTGTTTTTACTGTCTTGGTTCCAGTTTCTTTCCTTCTGTCAGTGTTTTCTTGTTTCTTGTCTTTCTTTCTAGGGCTAATGTAATTCTTACATGTCAATGTTCGCTCTCTCGCACTCTCTCTCCCTGTCTTGTTTCTGTCTGTTTGTCCACCTCTGTTTTCCTTGTTATTCTCTTGTCTGTGTAATCCCTCTAATCAGTCACTGGAGAGCAATCTGTGTGCGTGTGTGTGTGTGTGTGTGTGTGTGTGTGTGTGTGTGTGTGTGTGTGTGTGAGATAGCAGCTGGGTGTTGGTGGTCCTGTGTGTCTGATGCAGGGGTCTGGCCTGGTCATGGACAGGTCAGTAACAAGACTGGATCATGGAAAATATACCACCACACAGTATACTACTCAGTTCTTTGAGTTACAATATACTGATAAAGGATAAAGAGTCTCATGAGAAACAGATGAAAAGTACATTTAAATAGACACTGGGTTTCAAGTGCACATATTTTGAACATATAAACTTCTCTATACATCCAGGTGCGATCGAACACGATCCCAAGATTGATGGACGGCATCGAGCTGCGCTAACACTGAAAGAGAATGTCACCCGCAAGTTCAACTGCCAGTCAGAGGGTTGGAATCCTAATGCCCCGCCCCTGCTGACGTGCTGTCTCAACGGGAAGCAACAGAGACAGCCGACGGACAAACGGACACCTGGGCGCCTGGTGGTGACATCAGTGGAGGAGTCTGGGCTGCTGAAATCGGACTCCAAGCACAACAGCACCTTCTCTCTGAGAGCCAGGAAGTGGGATAGAAAGCTGGTGTGTGCTGCCTCCAGCCCTCACTGTGGAGAGAGCTACAACGCCACCGTCACCCTTAATGTGCAGTGTCAGGAGGCTTGTTGAATGATCTACTGATGTTTTGTGGTGTGGGGATGTGTTTATATGATTATATGTTGTGGCTGCTATGGTTTCATAACCAAATACAGTATTAACCCCAGTCCTTCTGCCCACTCAGATATTATCATTGGTCCCAGTGCTAATATCAATATCCAATATGATCCCACCACTGTAGGTTATTTAAACCCAGTAGTATATTGAACCGATGTGATGCTCAGGTTCCCTCTATTTGTTATGTTCCCATACCTTTTCTATCCCAGTCCTGCCAGAGATTCTGCGTGTAAACGCTCACTACTCTGAAACCTCAGACCCTGGCCTCTCCCTGGTCCTCTTTGCCTTGGTACAGTCCAACCCCCTGCACACATCACCTGGGTGGACCAGTCTGGCCAGCTGGTGGCCAACACCTCGGACTTCCTCATCCTGGACTCACGGCGCTACCCATGGCTGACCAATCACACGCTGCAGGTCACCCTGAGCAGCCTATCAGGGAACGTCTCTGTGAACACCAGCAACAGTGTCGGTGCAGCTCAGAGCAACCTACCTCTGGCAGGTCTGGCAGGTTATTATCATTTTTACCCTTTTCTCACTATGGTACCGAACCAGACTGTCTTGCATATTTTATTTCCAGTGAAGGGTGGACGCGTAACCAGGCCACCTGAGCATAGCTTGGTTTGGCCCAGCTCGGCTCAGATCAGTAGCTCTACAAGTCCATGGTGCTTGCCTACGGAGCTGTGAGGGGAACGGCACCTCCGTACCTTCAGGCTCTGATCAGGCCCTACACCCAAACAAGGGCACTGCGTTCATCCACCTCTGGCCTGCTCGCCTCCCTACCTCTGAGGAAGCACAGTTCCCACTCAGCCCAGTCAAAACTGTTCGCTGCTCTGGCACCCCAATGGTGGAACAAGCTCCCTCACGACGCCAGGACAGCGGAGTCAATCACCACCTTCCGGAGACACCTGAAGCCCCACCTCTTTAAGGAATACCTGGGATAGGATAAAGTAATCCTTCTAGTGGTTGTTCCACTGGATATCACAAGGTGAATGCACCAATTTGTAAGTCGCTCTGGATAAGAGCGTCTGCTAAATGACTTAAATGTAAATGTAAATGTAAAAGCCCCTTTTTTCTACTACAGTCCTGAATCTGTATTCTCCAGTGTTCCTCCAGTCCAGGGTGGAGCTGCCGGTGCTGGGCATCCTGACAGGGGGCGCTGTGGCCTTCATTACCCTTCTCATCCTCAGCCTTCTGGTGCTCTGCCTTCTGCACAAGGGCAAGGCCATCATCGGTGAGACAGGGGAGCAAGGAGGAACTGTTGTATTTCGGTGATACAATGAATGAGGTGCTTTAAGTCTCTGAAGAATGTCTGTGCCTGTTCTTTTTCAGATGAGCCAGTCGAGATTATAATGGCGAAAAAATGGTAACGTACGTTATTTGGCTAGTTTATCTATTTGTGTCAGTTGTCAGCATAGGTATCGGTCTAAATGTGTCTTTCTTTGAATATGAAATAAAAGGTAAAGGAGGAGGGAGTATGAAAATGTATGCACACTTAGTTGCTCTGGATAAGAGTGTCTGGTAAAATTACTAAGATGTAATTCCTACGTATTGTATTCAATGGTATATATTTATGCATGAGCATGCTCCTCTGTTTATATTTACTGTACAATATATAAGGCAAGTGTCTGTATAATAATATCCTTTACATGTATGTATTCACTAGGAAACAAACAGAAGCAAACAGGCCAAAATGGGGAGGGGCATACCTGAACTTATCCAATAAGAGACTAATTTTCATTGCTTTGGTTTGCGACGGTGTGCACTAATGAATACACCCCATGATTCTTGTTTCAGTATCGAATCACCTACTATGAAGGTAGACAAGATATACCTACCCAGAGAGAACATGTCTCTACCTTTCAACATGCAACTCAATGACCTCAGCACCCTGCGTAAAGGTAAGACACTACTGCTGAGAGACAGATACCTCATTAGAACCGAGGTAGAAGTCTCATCAATGGTGCAAAGCAATTACAGAACAGGAAACAGGAAACAGAGTGGCCATGTTGGTGCCCTGGGCACTGGCACCTGTCCCGGTGGTCTTCTCCATGACTCCGTCCCATCTGTTACTCTACTTCCTCATCACGATGTCTCTCTGTAGGAAGAGACTCCGCCAAACAACACCTTGGGGAGAAGATGAGCGAGGAAGAGGAGGATCTCTCTGCTGCCTATGCTGCTAGGGTTAAGACATGGTTCAGAGGTTTAGGGTCAGCTTGCCTGTTGAATGGAAATTAGTTGGCCCACTTCACACTAATGTAATGTTACATACTTTCAGGCTGTTACAAAGGGTGTGAATAAGTTTATATATTAGTGTGTGTGTGTGTGTGTATAATTATTGTTTGTGTGTAAATACCGTGCACCACATATGTCTGTACATTGTTATAAAGTTTGTTGTTGACACCCCCTCCAGGCTTTGGCCGGTACTCCATGGTGGGCTACATCTATAAGGTGAACAGCAAGAGCAGTGATGAGATCTGTCTCTGACTACTATGCCACAGTCCCACCACTGGGTGGTCAAACCACAGTTCAACCGGCCAATAGGAACCTGGAGCCTGTCAGCCAATCAGCCGATCCCATCTTCAAAAAGGACCAATAGAGATGCTGAGATGATTACAGGCGCGGACCAGCAAGAGAAACCGATCAGGAAGATACTGTAGTTGGCTATCTCACTCTGAGGTTGTCCAGATTAACATATTACAGCATGCCAACTTGATTCAGTGAAAATCAGAAACTCAGAATATCAGGTCCTTTGTTTATTGGATAGTGTATTTCAAGCTGACGGGTATACATCTGTAGCCTGGTCCTGTGTTTGTGCTGTCTGTCTGTTTGGTGTGACAATATGTCATGAACAGATCTGGGACCAGGCTAATAACTCTGACTGCCATGGACTGAATCATCAAAAGGTGCAGTTGTAGAATCAAATTAATGCATTTAGATGGCTCTAAACACCTAAACTGATGCTCAGTGTGGGAAGTATACTGTACCAGTGTTTTAGATGGCTCTAAACACCTAAACTGATGCTCAGTGTGGGAAGTATACTATACCAGTGTTTTAGATGGCTCTAAACACCTAAACTGATGCTCAGTGTGGGAAGTATACTATACCAGTGTTTTAGATGGCTCTAAACACCTAAACTGATGCTCAGTGTGGGAAGTATACTGTACCAGTGTTTTAGATGGCTCTAAAGACCTAAACTGATGCTCAGTGTGGGAAGTATACTGTACCAGTGTTTTAGATGGCTCTAAAGACCTAAACTGATGCTCAGTGTGGGAAGTATACTGTACCAGTGTTTTAGATGGCTCTAAAGACCTAAACTGATGCTCAGTGTGGGAAGTATACTGTACCAGTGTTTTAGATGGCTCTAAACACCTAAACTGATGCTCAGTGTGGGAAGTATACTATACCAGTGTTTTAGATGGCTCTAAAGACCTAAACTGATGCTCAGTGTGGGAAGTATACTGTACCAGTGTTTTAGATGGCTCTAAACACCTAAACTGATGCTCAGTGTGGGAAGTATACTGTACCAGTGTTTTAGATGTCTCTAAACACCTAAACTGATGCTCAGTGTGGGAAGTATACTGTACCAGTGTTTTAGATGGCTCTAAACACATAAACTGATGCTCAGTGTGGGAAGTATACTGTACCAGTGTTTTAGATGGCTCTAAACACCTAAACTGATGCTCAGTGTGGGAAGTATACTGTACCAGTGTTTTAGATGGCTCTAAACACCTAAACTGATGCTCAGTGTGGGAAGTATACTGTACCAGTGTTTTAGATGGCTCTAAACACCTAAACTGATGCTCAGTGTGGGGAGTATACTGTACCAGTGTTTTAGATGGTTTACACTGACTGACAACTACCACATCTCTGGTCCTGAATGTCTCTAAAACTAAGAGCATTGTATTTGGTACAAATCATTCTTTAAGTGCTAGACCTCCACTGAATCTGGTAATGAAAGGTGTGGCTGTTGAACAAGTTGAGGAGACTAAATTACTTGGCGTTACCGTAGATTGTAAACTGTCATGGTCAAAACATATAGATTCAATGGTTGTAAAGATGAGGAGAGATCTGTCCGTAATAAAGATATGCTCTGTTTTTTTGACACCACACTCCAAAAAGCAAGTTCTGCAGGCTCTAGTGTTGCCTAATCTTGATTATTGTCCAGTTGTGTGGTCGAGTGCTGCAAGGAAAGACCTAGTTAAGCTGCAGCTGGCCCAGAACAGAGCGGCACGTCTTGCTCTTCACTGTAATAAGAGGGCTGATATAAATAGTATGCATGCCAGTCTCTCTTGGTTAAGAGTTGAGGAGAGACTGACTGCATCACTTCTTCTTTTATTAAGAAACATTAATGTGTTGAAAATCCCAAATTGTTTGCTTAGTCAACTTACACACAGCTCTGACACACACACACACTTACCCCACTAGACATGCCACTAGGGGTCTTTTCACAGTCCCGAAATCCAGAACAAATTCAAGAAAGCATACAGTATCATATAGAGCCATTATTGCATGGAACTTCCTTCCATCTCATATTGCTCAAATAAACAGAAAACCTGGTTTCAAAAAAACAGATGAAGCAACACCTCACAGCACAACGCCTCTCCCCTATTTGACCTAGATAGTTTGTGTATGCATTGATATGTAGGCTACGTGTGCCTTTAAAAAAAAAATGTATGTAGTTATGTCCTTGAGCTGTTCTTGTCTATTGATGTTCTGTATTATGTCATTCTGTAATATATCATGTTTTGTGTGGACCCCAGGAAGAGTAGCTGCTGCTATTGCAACAGCTAATGGAGATCCTAATAAAATAGCAAATAGCAAATATCCATATACTGCAGTTTGTTGATCACATACCATAACCATGAACTCCTGTTGGATTACGGAATGCTTAGGGTTCTTTGTATATCATAAGAATGTCCAAGACAATGTATGTGAACAGATATATTTCTATGGATATATACATAAACAATAGATATTTCTCAAAGTATATAACGTGTACATGTATATTTGTATTCATATGTATATGTATATGCGTATAAAATACATCTAATTAAGATGAGTATGACTATGGATTTGACTATGGACAGTCTATTCTGCGTTTGTTTTTATTTAACCAGCAGGGGGCACTAATCTTACCCTGTCAAATACCCTAGTTGGAGACTAAAGGAACCAACTGTCTATTGATTTACACATAACGGTGTGTCTTCTTGTCATATTAATGCTGTCATAGGTCAGCTGTGCTTTGCATGTCAGGACTGGGCATCATCAGGGGACAGTTGGGAAAGTGCAGGGCTGGCCTTCACTGGTTCTGCTGTAATGGAGCCCAGGCTAGTGTTGGCCCATATCAGTATGCTGAGCCAGTGGGAGGAAATGCAGCCTTAGTCTAATGGAAATTGTGATGACATTGACATATGACAAATATATCTCAGAATGTGTTCATTTGACACTGATGATAGGGAAGTGATGCTGTCCTATCTTTGATGGTTCTGACACTGCTGTCTGGGTATATGTGATTGTGTGTAATAAAACTGGCCAAAATCAACATTTTGTAAATCGCAATTCTTGTAAGAAAAGTGTTTTCTGTCTTACCTGTGGTTAGTGCATTGTTATTTGTGTCGACATAGTGGTGGTAGTGTTTGAGGCATTGTGTCTTAGTGCCTGGGTGAGATTGTAACTGTGTTCCAGGTGCCAGTTGTAGGTTACAGGGTGTTGTGGTCTACCGTTGCCAAGCAGGAAGTTGTTGTCTCTTTGTCTTCCTCACATGGCTCCTCTGCACTCTGCAGAACAGTAGGGATTTTAGGTTTTCAACAGAATCATTGGGACAAAACTTAAAGATCTGCGATTATGATCATAATCATGTTTTACTACATCGTAAAATCATACTACATACTAAAAACCACTACTCTTAAATTCTTTTTTGCAATTTACTGTAGGCCCATATGTAATTCTTCTTACCCTTGGTATTAAACATTGGGACATTGTTGTTTCAAAAGTGATAGTACTTGCCAAAGCAGCATGTTGAAGTTATGCTGATCTGTGGCCTCACCCATAACTCAACCCGGTCTCAAGTTACTGAGGTAGTAAATAGGGACAGATACAGCTCTGGTGTTAATGCAAGATAATCATACATACCTCCTCATAGACATAGAGACAGACCCCATGAGAAGGTGACATTTTGAAGACTTTTTGAAAACCGACAAGGAAAGGGTAAGTTTTAGGTTTTTGATCCCCTATTCTAAAGACCATTTTATTTGTTTTACATTTTTAAACAGTTTTGGTGGGGTAGATCGGGTTTAATATTGCAGATAGATTGTATCTTCCATTAATGTAATTGTCTGCATCACTTCCAATCTCCCATATATTTTTTTGCAAATATATCATTTTTTTTGCATATATATATATATATATATATAATGTATTTATATGTGTATATGTATTTATATGTATGTATATATATATATACATACACATATATATGTGTATATGTATTTATATGTATATATATATATATATATATATATATATATATATATATATATATATATATATTATACATACATACATACATACATACATACATACATACAGTTGAAGTCGGAAGTTTACATACACTTAGGTTGGAGTCATTAAAACTCGTTTTGCAAACACTCCACAATTTTCTTGTTAACAAACTATAGTTTTGGCAAGTCAGTTAGGACATCTACTGTGTGCATGACACAAGTCATTTTTCCAACAATTGTTTACAGACAGATTATTTCACTTATAATTCATTGTATCACAATTCCAGTGGGTCAGAAGTTTACATACACTAAGTTAACTGTGCCTTTAACCTCTCTTGGGTATGTGGGGCGTGACCATTAAACCTGCAGGACGCACTATTCAACAGCAAGTGAAATAGCAGGGCGGCAAATTCAAAACAACCAAAATCTCATAATTCAAATTTCTCACACATACAAGTATTATACACCATTTTATAGATAAAACTCGTTAATCCAACCACATTGTCCGATTTCAAAAAGGCTTTACGGCGAAAGCAAAACATTAGATTATGTTAGGACACCACCTAAACAAGAAAAGCCACACAGCCATTTTCCAAGCAAGAAGAGGCGTCACAAAAACGAGAAATACAGCTAAAATTAAGCACTAACCTTTGATTATCTTCATCAGATGGCACTCATAGGACATCATGTTACACAATACATGTATGTTTTGCTCGATAAAGTTCATGTTTATATCCAAAAACCCCATTTAACATTGGCTCGTAATGTTCAGAAATGTTTTTACTTCAAAAACTTCCGGTAAATGAGCACATCAATTTATAGAAATACTCATCATAAACGTTGATAAAATATTAAACTGTTATTCAAAGAATTATAGATAAACATCTCCTTAATGCAACCGCTGTGACAGATTTCAAAAAAGCTTCATGGGGAAAGCACACTTTGCAATAATCTGAGTACGGCGCTCAGAAAACAACAGCAGGCAATACAGATACCCGCCATTTTGGAGTCATCTAAAATCATAAATAGCATTATAAATATTCACTTACCTTTGATGATCTTCATCAGAATGCACTCCCAGGAATCCTAGGTCCACAATAAACATTGTTTTGTTCGATAAAGTCCATCATTTATGTCCAAATACCTCCTTGTTGTTTGCGCATTCAGTAAGCTACTCCAAATGTAGGAAGCGCACCAAAAATTTTATGACGAAAAGTCAAAAAAAGTTATATTTACGTTCGTAGAAACATGTCAAACAATGTATAGCATCAATCTTTAGGGCCTTTTTAACATAGAACTTCAATAATATTCCAACCGGACGATTCCAATGTCTTGAAAAATGTAATGGAACACAGCTACCTCTCACTTGAATGCGGGCCAATGAACTCATGTCAACATGAGTCAACAACTTCCAACTTCCTTTGTTCGCTCTCTGTTCACCATAGAAGCCTCAAACAACTTTCTAAAGACTGTTGACATCTAGTGGAAGCCTTAGGAAGTGCAAAATGTACCCTAAGTCACTGTGTGTTAGATAGGCAATTACTTTAAAAAAACTACAGCCTCAGATTTCCCACTTCCTGGTTGGATTTTTCTCAGGTTTTTGCCTGCCATATGAGTTATGTTATACTCACAGACATCATTCAAACAGTTTTAGAAACTTCAGAGTGTTTTCTATCCAAATCTACTAATAATATGCATATCCTCCATTCTGGGTCTGGGAAGCAGGCAGTTTACTATGGGCACACTTTTCATCCGGACGTCAAAACACTGCCCCCTACCCTAGAGAAGTTAAACAGCTTGGACAATTCCAGAAAATGATTTCATGGCTTTAGAAGCTTCTGTTAGGCTAATTGACATCATTTGAGTCAATTGGAGGTGTTACTGTGGATGTATTTCAAGGCCTACCTTCAAACTCAGTGCCTCTTTGCTTGACATCATGGGAAAATAAAAAGAAATCAGTCAAGACCTCAGAAAAGAAATTGGAGACCTCCACAAGTCTGGTTCATCATTGGGAGCAATTCCCAAACGCCTGAAGGTACCAAGTTCATCTGTACAAACAATAGTACACAAGTATAAACACCATGGGACCACGCAGCCGTCATACCGCTCAGGAAAGAGAGATGTTCTGTCTCCTAGAGATTAATGTACTTCGGAGCGAAAAGTGCAAATCAATCCTAGAACAACAGCAAATGACCTTTGAAGATGCTGGAGGAAACAGGTACAAAAGTATCTATATCCACAGTAAAATGAGTCCTATATCGACATAACCTGAAAGGCCGCTCAGCAAGGAAGAACCGACATGCACATGGGGACAAAGATTGTACTTTTTGGAGAAATGTCCTCTAGTCTGATGAAACAAAAATAGAACTGTTTGGCCATAATGACCATCGTTATGTTTGGAGGAAAAAGGGGGAGGCTTGCAAGCCGAAAAACACCATCCCAACCGTGAAGCACGGGGGTAGCAGCATCATGTTGTGGGGGTGCTTGGCTGCAGGAGAGACTGGTGCACTTCACAAAATAGATGGCATCATGAGGTAGGAAAATTATGTGGATATATTGAAGCAACATCTCAAGCCATCAGTCAGGAAGTTAAAGCTTGGTCGCAAATGGGTCTTCCAAATGAACAATGACCCCAAGCATACTTCCAAAGTTGTGGCAAAATGGCTTAAGGACAACAAAGTCAAGGTATTGGAGTGGCCATCACAAAGCCCTGACTTCAATCATATAGAAAATTTGTAGGCAGAACTGAAAAAGTACGTGCGAGCAAGGAGGCCTACAAACCTGACTCAGTTACACCAGCTCTGTCAGGAGGACTGGGCCAAAATTCACCCAACTTATTGTCGGAAGCTTGTGGAAGGCTACCCAAAACGTTTGACCCAAGTTAAACAATTTAAAGGCAATGCTACCAAATACTAATTGAGTGTATGTAAACTTCTGACCCACTGGGAATGTGATGAAAGAAATAAAAGCTGAAATAAGTAATTCTCTGTACTATTATTCTGACATTTCACATTCTTAAAATAAAGTGGTGATCCTAACTGACCTAAGACAGGGAATTTTTACTAGGATTACATTTCAGGAATTGTGAAAAATTGAGTTTAAATGTATTTGACTAAGCTGTATGTAAACTTACGACAACTGTACATATCTTTTTTGAAATATATTTTCCTATATTACTTTCTAACCCTACCATTCCTCTCCTAATTGGAGTAAACTAGTGAACAACAATGCTTAAGCCTCTACTTACAGCTTATACATACTATATACATTTTATGGACACAGTTTATTTGACAATTGTTCTATTTTGTTTGTTTTTACTCTGTGTCCTTCCTCTACCTCTCCCATTTTCTAATGTCCATCCAGTTTGAATTATATTTGCTGTATCTTTCAAACTGTGCTCTTTCACAAAAGTGCTTAACCTATTTACGTTTTACGGACACAGTATGTTTTACACGAGTTATCTTGTTATTAGTTGTTATTAGTCCCAACCTTCAGCTCCGTTCAACCCCTGCCATCTATCTCTTAACACCATCCATATTGGATTTCTATTTGCCATATATTTTTCATCTGTGCTGTGATGTTTCACGAAAGTTCTGAACATTTTTATTCTCATTGTTTTTGCTAAAAGTATTATTATATTATTGGTCGATTGACTATGACTTTTCAGATCACCCAGTAGTGCTGTCTGCAGCGTTAGCTCCAGTTAAATATTGCAATTCTTCAGCCATTCCTGGACCTGTGACCAAAAACAAGCTACATACGGACAGTACCAAAACAAATGATCTAATGATTCTGTCTCTTCACAGCAAAATCTGCAGAGCTGGGATGGTTGTATCCCTCATATATATAACATTCTATTGGTTGCAAGAATTTTGTATAATGATTTAAATTGAACAATTCTAAGTTTTGAATCTGGCGTCGTTTTCCGTATCAGTTCATAAACCATGTGCCATGGAATCGGTACGTCAAAAATCTCTTCCCAACTATTTTGCGATCTATATGGTACGGGTGTCATTTTTTTGGTGCTTAAATGAAACTGGTATACTTTTTATTTATCTATCACAATTTTCTTTAACCAATTATGGTCTTTAATGCAGGGCCGAGAGACAAGTTGCTTACTTTTTCCCCCTTCCACTTTCCTCTTTCATTTTTGCGGTAATGCTGCAATTAGTTGGTTGAAATTTTGGGCAGAGCCGACATTTCCATGTTTTTGTTAGCTGCATGTGTGACAACTCCACCTGTCCTATTTATGATATAATTTACGAAGATTATACCTTCTTTTTTTTAAATAAAAAACAAATATTTTTTTTATCTATTAGTATATTTGAGTTTAACCACTATTTGTTGTATTATTTGTTCTGTCTTTTCTGGTGGGTTAAATTGAAATTGATAGAGACACTTATCAAGTTGTCATCACTGACATGAGAGATTTATTTACAGTTGAAAAGGTTTGCGAGAGACACAAAATAACAATAAATCAATATCTTTGTGTGAAGGTGTTATTTCTTGTAACATTTCAGGCCTCAATTCAGTAAAAATATATGCATTTTTTGTTTTACTATTATACAAAATTGAAGTTTGAGTCGAATGGCTGTCTAGTGACAGAAAATGGTGTCGTTCTAGTTTTTTTTAATGGACATAGGGGCTCTTTAGGTTGGACCACCTATAATGGCAGTGTATGAAATGATACATCAGTTTTATTTTCCCCAGAAGAATCAAGAGAATAGTAAATAGAATGAAGGGGACCATACTCTTGGCTCATCTGTTGTTGATTTGGACCATGACTGCTACTTTTTGGGGTAGCTATGAAAAAAATAGACAGACTGCATAGAAAATGTCACAAAAATATTTCAACACCAGTTTTTTCTGCTTATTTCTGACTAGATTAATTAGCTGGATGACATTAAAAAGTACAAGATCACCGATGTAAAGGTCACAAATGCTTTCTGATCTATTTACTGTGACCCCAACTGATGCTATCCCCCGTTCTTTTAACAGTACCTGTAAATTCAGACTCAGGTAAGTGGCCAGACTAGTTAAATTCCTGATTTAATCTAACTATGAATTCTGGGGCATTATCTGGACATTCTGTAGAACAGGTTTTCTCCCAACTCTCCTAATTTAATTTAGTATTCAAAACTATCTGACTAAAACCCACCATAATTATTGGCACCCTTGATAGAGATGAGTAAAAAAAAAAGACTAAAATAAATAATACAAAAACTGAGCTATAATGTACCCAAAAAAATGGGGCGGTTACTGTATTTATACTAATACATTTGCTCACAAAAAAATATGATTTTGTCATCTGACCATAGCAACACCTGGAGTTTGATAAATGGCATTTGGATTGGAACCAGTGCAATGGTCATATGATATGAAAACAAGCTCTTTGGCCACGCACACCAGTGGTGCGTTTGGTGTTGAAAAACAGAAGCATACTTGTATGCGGTTAAATATGGTGGTGGATCTTTGATGTTATGAGGCTATTTTGCTTCCACTGGTCCTTGGGCCCTTGTTAAGGTCAACGGCATCATGAACTTTACCAAGTACCTGGACATTTGTGCCAAAAACCTAGTTGCCATTGCCAGAATGCTGACACTTGGCCGCAAGTGGATCTTCCAGCAAGACAATGACACCAAGCACTAATCAAAATCTACAAAAATGGTTAATTGATTACAAAATAAACATTTTTCTATGGCCATCTCAGGCTCTGGACTTGAACCCTATTGAAAACCTGTGGTTTGAATTGGAGAGGGCAGTCATAAGAGCCGACGAAGGATATCAAGGATCTGGAAAGATTCCGTATGGAGGAATGGTCTAAGATAAAAAATACAAAAAGATTAAAAGATAAATAGTAACACGAATAAATACACAATGAGTAATGATATCTTGGCTATATACACGGGGGTACGAGGTAATTGAGATAGAGTACATATAGGTAAGGATTAAGTGACTAGGCAACAGGATGGATTAATAACAGTAACAGCAGCGCATGTGAGTCAAAAGACTTAGTGCAAAAAGGGTCAATGCAGACAGTCTGGGTAGCTATTGGTTAACTACAATACACTACATTATACTGAACAAAAATATAAATACAACATGGAACAATTTCAAAGATTCTACTGCGTTACAGGTTATATAAGAACATTCGTTAATTGAAATAAATTCATTAGGCCCTAATCTATGGATTTCATATGTTTGGGAATACAGATATGCATCTGTTGGTCACAGGGGTGTGGATCAGAAAACCGGTCCGTATCTGGTGTGACCACCATTTGTCTCAAGCGTTGCGACACATCTCCTTCGCATAGAGTTGATCAGGCTGTTAATTGTCGTCTGTAGAATGTTGTCCCACTCCTCTTCAATGGCTGTGCGAAGTTGCTGGATATTGGTGGCAACTGGAACACGCTGTCGTATACGTCAATCCAGAGCATCCCATGTTCAATGGGTGCATGTCTGGTGAGTATGCAGGCCGCGGAACAATTGGGACATTTTCAGCTTCCAGGAATTGTGTACAGATCCTTGCGACATGGGGCCGTGCTTTATCATGCTGAAACATGAGGTGATGGCGGCGGATGAATGCCATGACAATGGGCCTCAGGATCTCGTGATGGTATCTCTGTGTATTCAAATTGCCATTGACAAAATGCAATTGTGTTCGTTGACCAAGCTTATGTCTGCCCATACCATAATCTCCCCGCCACCATGGGGCACTCTGTTCACAACATTGACATCAGCAAACTCACACGAGTTTCACTCTCACGAGTCTCACTCACACGAGTCTCACTCACACGATGCCATAAACATGGTCTGCGGTTGTGAGGCCGGTTCGACGTACTGCCAAATTCTCTAAAACAACGTTGGAGGTGGCTTATGGTAGAGAAAATCTGGCAACAGCTCTGGTGGACATTCCTGCAGTCAGTATGCCAATTGCTCGCCCCCTCAAAACTTGAGACATCTGTGGAATTGTGTTATGTGACAAACTGCACATTTTAGCGTGGCCTTTTATTGTCCTCAGCGCAAGGTGCACCTGGGTAATGATCATACTGTTGAATCAGCTTCTTGATATGCCACACCTGTTAGGTGGATGGGTTATCTCGGCAAAGGAGAAATGCTCGTTAACAGGGATGGAAACTAATTTGTACACAAAATCTGAGAGAAATATGCTTTTTGTGTGAATGGAACATTTCATGGATCTTTTATTTCAGCTCATGAAACATGGGACCAACACTTTGCATGTTGCTTTTATACTTTTGTTCAGTGTATTTAGAGGTCTTATAGCTTGGGGGTAAAAGCTGTTCAGGATCCTGTTGGTTCCAGACTTGATGCATCGGTACCGCTTGCAGTGTGGTAGAAGAGAGAACAGTCTATGACTTGGGTTGCTGGAGTCTTGGAGAATTTCTGGGGCCTTCCTCTGACACCACCTGGTATAGAGGTCCTTGAAGCCCCCTCCTGCTGTTCAGAGACTGGCATTTTCTACAAGAAATCTGCCTCCAGAAATAAAAGCTTCTCCCAAGTGGGTGTGACACTTACTCCCGTTGCCTGCTGCAGTGCTGCTTGGATTCCACCTGGCGATCTGTTCACCATCTGCCCTGGTTGTCTCCCCCTGTCTGGTACAGGGGGAGACATGGCGCTAGATGTGTATCTAGTTAAATAGAAACTACAGTGGCAATGTCATTTATTGTCGCTGGGGATTTTCTCTCTATTGGTTACACAGATTTTTGGCCTCCCATCCTATTCTAACCACCTCTTGCTGGCTTTGTATTCATGTTACCTGATGAAATTGCTGTACAATATGATCTTGTTGCCATCTGATACACATTCAGATGTCATAAATCAACACTGCAGAGCTCTCCTTGTCCTATGCCGTGCCTTGATTGTATTATTGTTGATGATATCTGGAAATGTGCATGTACACCCTGGCCCATCTACTGTTGCTAGCCCCAATTCTGCTGATTTCTGCTCTCGTAAAAGCCTGGGTTTTCTGCATGTTAACACTAGAAGCTTATTACCTAAAATGGATCAATTGAAAGTGTGGATTCACAGCTCCAATCCAGATGTGTTGGTCATTACTGAGACGTGCTTTGTGTGATGTATTGTTGTCTCTACCTTCATGCCTTTGTGCTGTTGTCTGTGCCCAGTAATGTTTGTACCATATTGTATGCTGCTACCATGTTGTTGTCATGTTGTGTTGCTACCATGCTATGTTGTTGTCTTAGGTCTCACTTTATGTAGTGTTGTCTCTCTTGTTGGGATGTGTGTCGCAGGAGGCCTTTTCCCTTTTGGTAGGCCGTCATTGTAAATAATAATTTCTTCTTAACTGACTTGCCTAGTTAAATTAAGGTTCATTAAAATTGATTCAATTCTTGCTGACTTTGAGGGAGAGGTTGTTGTCCTGGCACCACACTGCCAGGTCTCCGATCTCTCAAGGTGTTCTCCAGTCTCATAAAACATTTTAGAAAAAGGCTACTTGTTATTACTTGTTAAACAAAATCTCTTTCTCTGAGAAATTGTATTAGTATAAAATAATTTTAAAAAATTAGCATACAATATAGCTCAGTATTTGTATTATTTATTTTATAAATACTTTTTGCTGATCTTTATCAAGGGTGCCAATAATTATGGACCTGACTATGTCTGCCTAGAGTATGTGCATTTGCTTAAATAACAGAAACAGAGCATGAGGGGAAAGTTGATCGAGAGAAAAATGAATATCCTGAAAGGGCTGTTTTATCAAATGCTGGTTTTTCTATATCTTTAGTTCAGCTGAAAATGAACGTGGCAGAATCCTCGGACAAGATCACACTATCACGTGTTTATGGTTTCAATTTCAGCCCTAATAATGACACAACTCATACATTGGATTAAAAGGATGAGAACATAGGGGAGTTTGTATGCAAGAAAGACGGAGAGGAAGATCGCAAAATCTATGTGAAATGTCGGAGTAAGTACAGTACTTCCCCTTCCCTCAATGTACAATAATATGGCACAAGAATATAAGAAGTCAATATTTGTTTGTGTGTATTCTATTATACCCACTTTGTTGTTTTCTTTGTATATTGTGCATTGAATTTTGAATACTCAGAAGTAAAAATGAAACGTTTTACAGTAAACATACAAAAATAATACACATGAAGACCATAATCAATAATGTGAAGCAATATTACATTTCTCTCTTTCATCCCTAGCATCTAGCAAAATGGGTCTCATCCACAATGAGGCCAGTGTCAACAAAATTACTTGTAAACAAAACAACTTGTCCACAATGAGGTCAGTGTAAACAAAACAACTTGTCCACAATGAGGTCGGTGTAAACAAAACAACTTGTCCACAATGAGGTTAGTGTAAACAAAACAACTTGTCCACAATGAGGTCAGTGTAAACAAAACAACTTGTCCACAATGAGGTCGGTGTAAACAAAACAACTTGTCCACAATGAGGTCAGTGTAAACAAAACAACTTGTCCACAATGAAGTCAGTGTAAACAAAACAACTTGTCCACAATGAGGTCAGTGTAAACAAAACAACTTGTCCACAATGAGGTCAGTGTAAACAAAACAACTTGTCCACAATGAGGTCGGTGTAAACAAAACAACTTGTCCACAATGAGGTCAGTGTAAACAAAACAACTTGTCCACAATGAGGTCGGTGTAAACAAAACAACTTGTCCACAATGAGGTCGGTGTAAACAAAACAACTTGTCCACAATGAGGTCAGTGTAAACAAAACAACTTGTCCACAATGAGGTCAGTGTAAACAAAACAACTTGTCCACAATGAGGTCAGTGTAAACAAAACAACTTGTCGAACTCGTTAAGTTATAACCATGGATTGGATCCATTTGTGTCTGTCTTTTCTTTCTTTCTTTCTTTCTTTCTTTCTTTCTTTCTTTCTTTCTTTCTTTCTTTCGGACAGATCTGAATACAGCACTCTGCCGAAAAGGAGATGAAGAGAATAATAAAATGTGCTCAGTGCTACATTACTTTTACCACCCCTCAGAATAATAGTTGTAAAGCATTGAGAAATCAGGTCCACAATGTCCATGACAAGTCTCTCAACTGTCAATCTGATGTACAGAACCATTGACTGTACAAGGTAACGTCATTCGGATGTTTGATGTACATACATTGCCTGTTTGCTCAGTTGCTTTGTTAAGTTTGCTCTACTGTTTTGTTGTAATTATGTTGTATGTTGTAATTATGTCTAAAACAACTATTTTGGACAGGTCTCTCTTTGGAAAATAGGTTTTTAATCTCAATGAGACTAACCTGGTGAAATAAAACCAAATAAAATAAATAAATAATGAAATGGAAAGGTGGTCACAAAATAAAGACTGCAATTGCAACAATAAATCTTTGACTTGTATATGTTCCCTGATTGTGTTCTGTTATTTCTGGTTTCATCCTACGTTTTAGAAGATCACCACGTGAGTCAAAGTAATTTTGTTCTATCAGACTTTCCACATAGAGAAACTTTAGTGGAGGGTTTGCTCTACAGGAAGCCCAAAAGTGTCAGATATTCTAATGGAACAGAGCGGGTGATATATGCAATGCTTTTCGAGTGTAGTTATGGGGGTTTACTGCTGCTAGTCTACAAAGTGCGGTTTCCTAACGGAGCTTAGAGATGAGATCAAACGGAAGAGCTCAAACAACACTGAGTTCAGTGTACACAGCCAACTCCCACGCATCCAAGCTCACATCACCCCCTTACATACACACACACACAAACCAATCAACCAAACTTGCAAACATACACATTTATCAAACAACACTCAAATTTCCCAAAAGAACCACTGTTGATCAGGTCTAACAGATACCATTCACTTCAGTGTTCCAGGTGTGCACGCCCCATGTTCATGGTCTTCACTCTGGACCATAATTAGCTGAATCAGCTGTGTAAGTTCAGGGCCGGATTGATCTACAGTATCTAGTCACTCATTGATAAAAAAACTGTGGGAAACAACTATAGACACCCACACCTGAATGTTGTACGAAGGGCTTTATTCTTGTCAAAAGAGAAAAAAATATACATCAAATAGACATGATTTCCACTTCATTGTAGCTGTAGAAAGTTTGAGTAAGGCAAAACATACATTTTCTTTCCACTGATGCGGGTAAGTAAAGTCTGCCTACAGTCATATGTGAAATGTTTCCGGTGAGATATTCATGATTAGCAACAGAGAGACCAGGCAAATCATCCACCATCATTTACTGTAAGCATAAGGGGTGCAGGCATCTGTGGCTTAGACCATGAGAGCTGACACTGAAGATAAAGAACCACAAACTAGCTAGACTAGCTAGACTCATGGCACTACACTTCATAAAACAAACATTTCCTTTGTGTCATAGTGGCTCACAGTGAAGTAGATAGAATCAATGCAAAATATAACGTACATGTGCTAATACACTAGGTGCACAAAACATTAAGAACACCTGCTCTTTCCATGACATAGACTGACCAGGTGAATCCAGGTGAAAGCTATGATCCCTTACTGAAGTCACTTGAGTGATCCACTTCAATCAGTGTAGAAGAAGGGAGACAGGTTAAAGAAGGATTTTTAAGCCTTGACATGGATTGAGTCATGAATTGTGTATGTGTGTCATTCAGAGTGTGAATGGGCAAGACAAAATATTGAAGTGCCTTTGAACGGGTAATGGTAATAGGTGCCAGGAGCACCGGTTTGAGTATGTCAAGAACTGCAACACTGCTGGGTTTTTCACGCTCAACAGTTTCCTGTGTGTATCAAGAATGGTCCACCACCCAAAGGACATCCCGCCAATTTGACAGAACTGTGGCAAGCATTGGAGTCTACATGGGCCAGCATCCCTGTGGAACTCTTTCAACATCTTGTAGAGTCCAAGCATCAATGAATTGAAGCTGTTATGAGGGCAAAAGGGGGTGCAACTCAATATTAGGAAGGTGTTCCTAATGTTTTGTACACTCAATGTATATACAGGCAGCAATTACATTGTGAAGAGGAACAACTTGGCTGGCATCTACAAACATTAATACCATTTTACAACAGTTGATCAACACAGCTATGTACAAGTTGTTTTCAGTATAGCAAACATCTAAAAGTCTTTACAAAGATCTCCCTATCTTTATATCTCTATTTTCCAGAGCAACACTACGTTGATCACTATTATCACTAGTTACAGTAATTCTAAACTACAGTTTTAACTAAATCATAATATCACACATTTTACACATCAAGCAAAAATAAAAAGCAAATGTATGTCTAAGCTAAGCACTACAGAGCCTTCTCCCCTCCTCTTTGATGGCAGGGTGAGCTGAGGTCCGGGGCATCAGAGGAGTCCTAGAGAACAGGTGTGGTCTGGTGAGAGGACAGTCTATCCAGTCCTCTGGGTAGATGTCTGCGTAGAGGCGTAGATATCTCTGTTGCGGGTTGCCGCACTAAGGGGCTGTCAGGGGGAAAAGAAAGGCTTTAGGTGACTGATGTAGCTGTTTGTTGTTGTTAATTAAGTCAGATTCACAGATCAGTTTAAGTCAGATTCACAGATCAGTTGAAGTCAGATTTACAGATCAAGACTCACAGATCAGTTTCCATTGCAACGCCACTATTTTTGATGCATCTCCACCGGAAGTATTGTGAATAGCTAGCCTAGATCATCTCCCTAAAATACTGACAGACATTAGCTAACCAGGAGATGTGGAATGAAGGACAGGTAGGAGATACGGATGAAATAAAAGCAAAAAATACAGATGGAGGGATAGACAAGAGGTAGTGGTAGACAGCCTACCTCATAGTCAGGACTTGGCACCACTGGTGGGCCACGGCCTGCTGAGCGGGAAGTGGCTATGGGGAAAACCAAATATAAGTTAGTATCAATTAATAAATAAACCAAACAAATATTTAATAAATAAACATGTCACTATACTGAACGTTTATAACATATGGTCGATACCCTATGTGTACTATGTCACAGGGAATTTAGATTTTTATGATCTCTGAATACTTTGTTGTTGAGTAGTCCTGGGTATGGTCAAATTAAATAGTCAAGAGCCTTCCTTATCACCAAGTGCCACTGTTGGCGGCTGGATAATCAGATGGTAGCAGCGTTACGTTTTTGGGGTGCAGCAGGTCCAGATTTCTTCCGAGCCCTGAGATACACAATGAGGATGACCCCTCCTGTCACCAGCAGGTCCCCAATGATGGCCCCAGCAACCACAGTCGGATTCAGCTCATAGCAGTCCTTACACACTGCAACACCAACAACACACAGATAGGCATAGGGGTGAAAATAATGTGTTGAAACGACCGCTCAAATGGGATGGAGAAAAGAGGTTGGGGTGTATTCAGGGAGAGGGAAAGATATGATTTGAAAGGTCCAGTAAGTAGTGTTTGCCAATAAACAGAGATACAGAGAGTGCTGAATCTGGGGCTCCGCACACGGTTATACTAAACATAATGATGTCACTAGGACACTTTTACTCACCCTTTCCTTTAAAGTAAAAGTAATAGGTTGTTGTTTCAGTATCAAACTGATTATACGGATATTCACAGTGGTAAACTCTTTTCTTGCTTTCATCATAATCCACTACGATTTCTTTACTTTGGTCCTCGTTCACTTTGATAGTGTCGTCATACCAATATCCTTGATCAGGACAGGTCATTGTGACTGCAGTTCTCCAGAATGACACAGATCCTAAATAAAGAAAACACAACGGATGTTTTAACGCAGGGGTGACAAACATACGGCGAGGTGGTCCAATCCAGCCCATGGCTCATTTGAGTATTAAACTTGATTTTTTCAAATAATATTCAAATAACTAGCTTTTATATTATACACTGAGTGTACAAAACATTAAGAACACCTTCCTACTATTGAGTTGCGCCCCCCCCCACCTTGCTCTCAGAACAGCTTCAATTAATCAGGGCATGGACTCTACAAGGTGTTGAAAGTGTTCCACAGGGATGCTGGCCAATGTTTACTCTAATGCTTCCCACAGTTGTGTCAAGTTCTCTGGATGTCGTTTGGGTGCTGGACCATTCTTCTTACATACAGGAAACTGTTGGGTCGCGTCAATTCGAATCTGGTATCAGAACAAAATAGTCAGCACAGAGTAACTTCTGATTTCTTTGTACTTTAATTAATGCAAACACTTGAATGGTAAATATGTTGTTTTGTTCGTATATACGGGCTCACTGTAACACCACGCAGGGCAGACAGAGAACTGGAATGACATCACAAGTTTATCGTTGGCGTGCAGGCTGGTCCCAGCCTCTAGACGCATCTTTGTTGCCAAGCATAGTTGTCTTCTAGCTTATCTTCATGTGTGTACCCGAGAGTCAAACACCCAAGGACAGTGCCTGTTTTTATGCTACAGTTAGAACAGTTTCTGCTTTTGTGCTACAGCTATCTTCCATTCTACCAGCCCCTCCCGTACACCTGTCCTTGAGCGGCCCCACAACCAGGCATTGTGTGTGTGTGTCACGAGTCTACTCAGCCTACACTCCTACTAGCCAGCAACCCTCCAGTTAGTCATGTCTATTATATGTTGCTCAATCTATGTTAATACAATATAAACCTCTTATGTTTAGCATTAGTATTCATAAGCTATGCACCACAACTAGTTTAAGAAAATATAACCCAACAAAACTGTTGAGCATGAAAAACCCAGCAGCTTTGCAGTTCTTGCCACAAACCGGTTCGCCTGGCACCTACTACCGTACCCCGTTCAACGGCACTTACATTTTTGGTCTTGTCCATTCACACACTAAATGGCACAGATACACAATCCATGTCTCACTTGTCTCAAGGATTAAAAATCCTTCTTTACCCCATCTTCTCCCCTTCATCTACACTGATTGAAGTGGATTTAACAAGTGACATCAATAAGGGATCATAGGTTTCCCCTGGATTCACTTGGTCAGTCTAAGCCTTTGGAAAGAACAGGTATTCATAATGTTTGTACACTCTGTGTATTATATTTCGGAAAATATATGTAAATAAACTACTGTATTGTCAATTAAAAATTCAATGTCTGATTAAACACATAATGGTATATTCACTAACACAATTAAAATAGTATGCAAAATTAACTTATCTTAGGGTACATTTTTATACAATTCAGCAATGTTTTGAGTCTGTAATTGATAAGAAAAGGGTCAATGTCGTAGAGTAAAAGACAGGGCCATTTTTTACATTACCTTCACCCTCCACAGAAGTCATGATGAGGAGGAGGAAGACAAGCCCGCCATAAACGCCAGCTCTGTTCATTTTCTCTACCTCTCAGACAGACCTTCGATTATCTTGATTTTCAGCAGTCTAAAACTTAAATTCTAGCTTACTAGGATTGTATCTGAAACAGAACAAAACTAGACTCAGGAAAATTTGAGGAGACAGAAACTGTTTAAGTTGTGACAAGTCAACAATAGTCATCCAAAGAGCTCTCTCGCGCTCTCTCTTCTCCCCTTTGCAACAGGAAGTGAATACTTGTATGCGGTTGTTATGTGCACTCTAGAAATTAGGAGTTAAACAAGGGTTCTTGTAAGATCCTTGAAGTTCTTTGAAGAACCTTAGTGTTCTTGGCACTGACAATTGCCCACAAAAGGTTTGTCCAAGAACCCCATAGGAGGTGGGGTTCATTGAGGAACCTCCTTAGTTGGTGGGGGTTCTTGCAGTAACCTAACTGCCCAACTGAAACATTTGGATTTGAATTTGAAAGGACAGCAGGTGCAGGCAGGTGCAACTGAAAAATGTAAAGATCTCCTTAATTTAAGGAAAGGTTTGTCCCTTGTATGATCTAAATTGATATTGTTTTATAATGATACCATCTATCTTTTCATATCTTTCTAAAACAGAAAATGAACACAATTCAATGGATATCAATCAACAAAGAGGTAAGAATATGTAAACTATAACAATAGGTTGAATGCTAGCTGTATTGGGTGCATATGACTAAACTGCTCACTTTTGTGTCTGTGTCTGCAGGTATACAGATGAGGAGGCATACAAAGGCATGTCAATTGGTATTGGTATGTTATGCAGATCACATGTCCCATCCTCCTCCCTTACTTCTTCAATGAAAATCTCACAGGCCTCTACGTTATGGACAAGGTATGTGCATGAAAACCATTATCATTTTTTTTCTTCTTCATTCATATTTACCACAAAAACCAAGGTAGAAAATAGTGTCGTATGCATGTTTTGTTAATCATCTGTATAACTACAATTTTTGTGATTCACGGACTTCACCCTCCCTACACCTCTGATGAATATAACAGGAAACCTGTTCGATCACCATGCACTGCAAAATCATTCAGTCTATGGATACGGAGAACATCAACACATTAACATCAACAGGACAGAGGATATACCCATTGGACTTGGGGCTCTGCTGGAGTTTACCTCATATTTAGAATTGTTTTATTCTGCTTTGCCACTAAAATCATAATAAACACTGACAACTAAAATATTGTATTATTGTTATGCGTATTATTATTATTAATAATAATTGGGGAGGGGGGTAGTTCAAAAATGAACCCCAAAAGGTTCTTCAAAAGGTTATTTGAGGATCCATTAAAAGGGGTTCTTTGAAGAACCCTTTCAAAGGGTTCCTCGAAGAACTTAAGGGGTTCCCAACCAGTTTCAATTTGAAGAACCCCTAAAGGATACTCCAGAAACCTTTTATGTTTAGAGTGTGGTTATACTGTAAGCCTATCAAAGATGGTGGATGAATGAAGATGTCTTACTCAGGCAGTTTACCATTGGAAAAAATGGTCAAGGTTCCTGTCTGTGTAAGTAGGCGTTCCCATGTGAGACCAATGGCTCTGGTCTACTTATTGTCTCTCCCCACTCTCCCCACCAGCAGGGGGAAATAAGTAGACCAGAGTGGCTCCGCCCACAGAGTGGGGTGTCTTGCTTTCTCTACCGCCTCTGGGTCTATACCGTATTAGTTACCCCTAAATATACATATTAGTGCTTTGTTTCCATCCCACATAATTGCTTTTTAAAGAAAAAAATAGGCCAGTACCTAAATTATTTTTACAATACCACACACACAATGGGTTTGACTTGTAGTCCTGTGTGGCTCAGTTGGTAGAGCATGGTGTTTGCAATGCTAGGGTTGTGGGTTCAATTCCCACGGGGGACCAGTACAGGAAAAAAAGGTATGAAATGTATGCATTCACTACTGTAAGTCGCTCTGGATAAGAGTGTCTGCTAAATGACGTAAATGTAGATATGATTTTGTCACGTTGTTTCTTATTGTGTTGCTGTAAGCCTATGTGTAGGTCTATGTTTTGTCAATTACAATAAATTGTTTGAACTAAAGTCTCTCATTTGAAATGAATAATATGAAAAGCGATGTTTGTGTATATTTCACAGGTTTGGATGAGAGCATCAGTGGTACTTTGTGTGGAACCTTGATGATAAGGACCAGAGAATATAGCTCGTTTGTGCCCCCTGTTATCACAACTTTGAACTGACATAAAGCCAGTGGCCACACCAAAGAAATTGAGGGAAACTTTTACAAAGGCTCAATAAAAACAAACATTGGATTAATAGGTTTCGCAGCACAATAAATAAAGGCTTAAAAGCATATTATTCTTCATAAGCACTAGGCTTAAAAATGCTTTGCAAATTATGTTATAGACATAAACATACTATAGGGGGATATAAACAGTCATTAGGCCTTTGGTGTTGTGCCAAATATGGCATAACTCTTTGCCTCAGGTATAGACTACAGCATCAACATGTCATTTTATGAAGCCTTAAAAAAGTTGTACACTGTGTTTTAAGTTCACTGTTTACATTTATGTTGGGGGCACCATCTTACTCTGGATATAAATTTGCCACTGACTATTTTTTTTTTTAAGTAATGGAACGGCAGCAAAATCTGAAAAGTTTGGTGGCTCAACAGGTTGGAAAATTGTCTTCCCCAACTTCAGCAAGTGAAAATTAGATAAGTATAGAGTGAAGGTTTGTTACTCCGCTCGAAAAAGGTGGGAGACCGTCAAAATGACGAGGGCAGGATCGAGTTGAGACGTGTCCCACATCGTCTGGCCGCCTGTCAGTGCGGGTAGGGTTGAGGTTTACAGACAGTCTAAACTACAGGTCCAGAAGAGTTCAGCGAGTTTATAGCATCGAAGTGTCCAGTCCATTTTGATTTTATTCAGTGGGTTGGTGGGGACACCACAAGGGTCTAGGCAATTTGGTCGACTCCGGACACCTTTTCCAATGAGCGTAAAGCATTTTTATCTCCTCGTCCTCTTGTCCGGACTGGCAGCTTCAGGTGAGTGTGCGAAGTTGTTTTGATTTATGCGCTACACATTTTGAATTAATCCAAACAATGGAAACTAGTCCAAGATAATAGTCATTGTGGGTATTATTAATCTCTGTTTATAGTAGTTTAGCTCATATGGTTAGGTTCTTTCGTGTCAGTAATGTTCCTCCTCCATCCTTCACTCGACACATCATTACGATGCTATCGTGAGATGTTGGAGTAGCTGTTCTATGAGCTCTAAAGTGGTGAAAACATTATGAATACCGGAAGAGTCTCCAACCTGATCCGAGTGTCCGACGTGCGTCAAAGGGAAGTGGGAATTTGGCTCCATGCGTTGCTGCCATATAGGGTTGGTCGCATGAGCGTTCCTACGTGATTATAAAATGCAACTTGCCTATAGCCCCTTAATGACTTTACATTGTTTGTCGGTATTGAGCCAAAGACGCATTGTTTTGAAGCTTCATGCAACATAATTACTTTCCTGCTTTTGATCATGTGTATCCGTGCTTGCGTGCTAGCAAAGGGTTCCCGAGATGTTGACCGCCGGATAGGAAGGTCCACCTGTTTCCCGTGAACAAGCCAAAGGATGTCGCTAGTGTATCATATGAGCTACTATCTTGGCACATACAAAGACCCTCAGTGGATATGTAATAAACAGATGACACTGAAAATAGTTCACATTTTAGGCTATTAAGTTAACATGTATACAACGGAGCGATGCTGGACTAATTGAAGTTAATTGACACGTTTTTAGTTTCATGCACTGGTGGGCATCACTGATATTTCTCTGAAGAACAGTAGGCCTATTTAACCTTGACTTCATCACTGGAAGTGTCCAACTGTATGCTATAAATGGATTATATGCATAGGTGCAAGCAAAGCACAAACTGCTTAGGTTTACATTGACAGCATGTGCCGAGCAATAATTCCTTCATATTGACAGAGTGCCGACTAATTGTGCAAATAAAGATAGACAATATTTTGTATTTGTATGTGTACTCTTCATGGGGCCCAGAAAAAATGAAGACAGTAATATACATTATAATACAAATTGTTAACATTAAAACACATTTTACAACAGATTTCACAATACATTAAGTGTGTGCTCTCTGGCCACCACTCTACTACTACACACAGTCCAGGTGTACGTGTGTGTATAGTGTGTATGTTATATGTGTTTGTTGTTGGGTGTTTGTACCTGTGTGTGTGACTTTTCACAGTCCTCGCTGTCCCATAAGGTGTATTTTTATCTGTTAAATTTTTTGTTGTTGATTCTACTCCTTGCATGAGTTACTTGATGTGGAATATAGTTCGATTTAGTCAAGGCTCTATGTAGTACTGTGCGCCTCCCATAGTCTGTTCTGGACTTGTGGACTGTGAAGAGACCTCTGGTGGCATGTCTTGTGGGGTATTTTTTTATATATTTTTTGTATTTCACCTTTATTTAACCAGGTAGGCCAGTTGAGAAAAAGTTCTCATTTACAGTTGCGAACTGGCCAAGATAAAGCAAAGCAGCTCGACAAAAACAACGACACAGAGTTACACATGTAATAAACAAACGTACAGTCAATAACACAATAGAAAACTGTGTATACAGTGTGTGCAAATGAAGCAAGAAGGTAAGGCAATAAATAGGTCAATAGTGGCAAAGTACAATTTAGCAATTTACACTGGAGTGATATATGTACAGATGAGGATGTGCAAGTAGAAATACTGGTGTGCAGAAGAGCAGAAAAACAAAAACAAATATGAGGTAGGTAGTTGGTTGGATGGGCTATTTACAGATGGGTTGTGTACAGCTGCAGAGATCGGTAAGCTGCTCTGACAGCTGACGCTTAAAGTTAGTGAGGGAGATATAAGCCTCCAACTTCAAGTGATTTTTGCAATTCGTTCCTGGCATTGGTAGCAGAGAACTGAAACAAAAGGCGGCCAAAGGAGGTGTTGGCTCTGGGGATGACCAGTGAAATATACCTGCTGGAGCACGTGCTACGGGTGGGTGTTGTTATGGTGACCAGTGAGCTGAGATAAGGTGGAGCTATACCTAGCAAAGACTTATAGATGACCTGGAGCAAGTGGGCTTGGCGACGGTGCGGGTAGAGATCGGTTGATGCATGGGTGTTCGAGCTGTGTGCTAGCAGTTTAAACAGACAGCTCAGTGCATTCAACATGTCAATACTTCTTACAAAAACAAGTAGTGATGAGGTCAATCTATCCTATACTTTGAGCCATGAGAGATTGACATGCATATTGTTAATGTTAGCTCTACGTGTCCATTTAAGGGCCAGCCTGTTCTGGGCCAGTTGTAATTTTCCCAAGTCCCTCTTTGTGGCACTTGACCATATGACTGGGCAGTAGTCCAGCTGCGACAAAACTAGGGCCTGACGGACCTGCCTTGTTGATATTGTTGTTGAGCAATTTACTGACAGCAAACTGTTGACACTTTTGAGCATCACTCACTCAACTGTATAAACTCTCACTCTTTCAAATGTTCACATTCATGTAGCATTTTTCAAATATATTGCATTTAGGGTAAGAATCAATCTCATGCCTGTCCTCTACAATATAGTAGCCTAGGCTGTAGCAGCACTATACAGTCGTGGCCAAATGTTTTGAGAATGACACAAATATTAACTTCCACAAGGTTTGCTGCTTCAGTGTCTTTAGATATTTTTGTCAGATGTTACTATGGAATACTGAAGTATAATTACAAGCATTTCATAAGTGTCAAAGGCTTTTATTGACAATTACATGAAGTTGATGCAAAGAGTCAATATTTGCAGTGTTGACCTTTCTTTTTGAAGACCTCTGCAATTATCATGCTGTCAATTAACTTCTGAGCCCCATCCTGACTGATGGCAGCCCATTCTTGCATAATCAATGCTTGGAGTTTGTCAGAATTTGTTGTTTTTTGTATGTCCACCCACCTCTTGAGGATTGACCACAAGTTCTCAATGGGATTAAGGTCTGGGGAGTTTCCTGGCCATGGACTCAAAATATAGATGTTTTGTTCCCAGAGCCACTTAGTAATCACTTTTGCCTTGTGGCAAGGTGCTCTATCATGCTGGAAAAGGCATTGTTCATCACCAAACTGTTCCTGGATGGTTGGGAGAAGTTGCTCTTGGAGGATGTGTTGGTACCATTCTTTATTCATGGCTGTGTTCTTAGGCAAAATTGTGAGTGAGCCCACTCCCTTGGCTGATAAGCAACCCCACACATGAATGGTCTCAGGATGCTTTATTGTTGGCATGACACAGGACTGATGGTAGCGCTCACCTTCTCTTCTCCGGACAAGCTTTTTTCCGGATGCCCCAAACAATCAGAAAGGGGATTCATCAGAGAAAATGACTTTACCCCAGTCCTCAGCAGTCCAATCGCTGTACCTTTTGCAGAATATCAGTCTGTCCCTGATGTTTTTCCTGGAGAGAAGTAGCTTCTTTGCTGACCTTCTTGACACCAGGCCATCCTCCAAAAGTCTTCGCCGAGTGCAGATGCACTCATACCAGCCTGCTGCCATTCCTGAGCAAGCTCTGTACTGGTGGTGCCCCGATCCCGCAACTGAATCAACTTTAGGAGACGGTCCTGGCACTTGCTGGACTTTCTTGGGTGCCCTGAAGCCTTCTTCACAACAATTGAACCGCTCTCCTTGAAGTTCTTGATGATCCGATAAATGGTTGATTTAGGTGCAATCTTACTGGCAGCAATATCCTTGCCTGTGAAGCCCTTTTTGTGCAAAGCAATGATGACGGCACGTGTTTTCTTGCAGGTAACCATGGTTGACAGAGGAAGAACAATGATTCCAAGCACCACCCTCCTTTTGAAGCTTCCAGTCTGTTATTCAAACTCAATCAGCATGACAGAGTGATCTCCAGCCTTGTCCTCGTCAACACTCACACCTGTGTTAACGAGAGAATCACTGACATGATGTCAGCTAGTCCTTTTGTGGCGGGGCTGAAATGCAGTGGAAATGTTTTTGGGGGAATCCCTCATTTGCATGGCAAAGAGGGACTTTGCAATTAATTACAATTCATCTATAGATCTATAGGCTCGCTCGCAGGCAACCCTGTTCATGGAGTGCCGCAGATATAACAGGATTTTGTCCCAACTAGACACCACACCTGACCAACTGAGCTAATTGATCAGTTCAGTGATTTCCTAAATTCAACACACCTGGTCTTCCAGGTCGGTTAAATCAAAAACATGAAGTGCCTGCGGCTCTCCAGGACCAGGGTTTCCTACCCTCTCTCTAGGCTCTTTTGGACTACTCTGGGCCTGAGAGAAATGTTGTTTCGATATTGTAAATATCCCTGTTTCCCCTGTTTAGCTATAACATGAACTGGAAGCCGTCACAATACTCTCTTAATCATTATGTGATATTCTGCCATTGGTGATAACTGTTCTTTCTTACCATGACGGGGTTTCCTTTCATAAGTATATACCTAGGTTTCCTTTCTATCCTTTCCTATCAACCAGCCTTGTGTGTCTGTGACCATGAGCGCTCACAGGCACACAACCATGCATGTGTCAGCTTGTTTTCATATTCAGGTTTACCATCTTGACACACACACACACACACACACACACACACACGAGTTCAGAGCAATAGTGAATTGCCTGTGTTGGTTATCTAACCTCCAGATATTTGGTTGGCAGTTTGGCATAGTTGGGCAGCCCAGGGGGACAGTTGATAGTCACTTGGTCTATCTCAAGTTCCACCCTATAAGCTAGCCTCATAAAGTCAAGGGATGGACCTGCTTTCCCGGGCTTTCAATGCAAAGCCACTCTTAAAACTCCTGATTTATTTTCATGAGAACGGTTTTGGCCCTAAGCTGAAATCAATGGAAATCAATGGTTTGATTTCATATGTACTTCCCTGTGCATGACAAAGTTGTTGTGGGGACTGTTCTGTTGTTCTCCAAACGATTTGTCAAATAATGTAAGCAAATGGACTTCCAGTTAACTCTAGTGGGTTTCCTCAGGAAAAAGAAACCAGTTCCAGTAACTTCAGACGGCTCATCTGACGTCATTAGAGCCAGCAGGAAATTAGTCAAGAACCCGCTAAATAGCCAAGTGATGAACATTGATGAAAGGCTTACATGTCATAGCATGAGAGAATTGTCGCTGTGAGAGACTGCATGTATTATGTAAAATGTTTTATGGAGTCCCTGTGACAAACTTACATATTCAAAGGAATTGATCCATTCAATTATCTGGTCCAAAGTCATCCTCCACCTCTAAGGCGCTATGGAACTAAACAAAATGGCTACCTGTAATTTAAATATGGTGTGTGGAAAAGTTCTTCCGCGCATTAGAGCGTTATTGGTGTGGGCGGTAGTGATTTTGTTGGGTTGGACCTAGACCCACTTAAAATAATGAATCCAAATCAACAATCTGTGGAGAAAGTCTTGAGTCAGCGTTGAGGCCGAGGAGGGAGAGGAGGTTTGTCACGAACGTGATGAGAGACGGACCAAGGCGCAGCGTGATTAGAGTTCCACATCTTTCAATAAACAGTGAAACCTCTACAAAACAATAACCCAGCAACTAAATGTGAAAGTAGTGGTGCTACATGCACAAAACAATATCCCACAACCCAGGTGGGCACAATGGAGAACTTAAGTATGATCCCCAATTAGAGACAACGAACATCAGCTGCCTCTAATTGGGAACCATACCAAGAGCACCAACATAGAAATGAAAAGACTAGAACACGCCCTAGTCACGCCATGACCTACAACACCATAGAGAAACAAGGGCTCTCTATGGTCAGGGCGTGACAAGGTTTGATGGATTAAATGTTTATCCTTTCTTATCGTAAACAGACTTTTCCTGGCCAATACTACAGGATTAATTGTAGTCTGTCAGTTCACCCCTAAATTCGTAAATAAAGGGGGAGAGGGGGAAGTTGAGAGAGAGAGAGAGAGAGAGAGAGAGAAAAGGAGTGGGACTCCCTCTATGGCTGTTGTGGTGACCGTATTACCGTCATGACTCATGACCGCAATGAAATTCCATGTGACCGTTGAGTCACGGTAATCTCCTTTTATGCCCTCTGGACATGCTTTGGTAGTACCCAACTCACTAACTACCATCAGGTCCTAATGGCCTGGTACTCAGGATTCTATTGTCCCTCTAACCACTCTGACATCAATGCAAATGCCATGGAAAATCACATCACACACTTATCATCAAAACAGTAGGACTATCCTACTTTTAAAGCTCACCTCACTGTGATGATCAATTTGAAGAAAGAAGATCAACAGCAGGTTGAGACAGTGCAAAACATGGTGGTCGTGGATGTTGTTTCAAAGCCTAACAAAGAAACGGACAGCGCTTTTTAGGTGGTGATTAATTCAAAACACCCATATGCATATTAGAGCTTATTCTTGTGTAAACCCGGGAAAAAAACGAAATTAAAATTATGGTTATGTCGTTATACAAACATAGCCTACCGCATATTTCGCATGTCAGTAGGACAGAAAACTGATTTAAGATGTCTTTGGTACATAATTAGTCTAGCCTTTGAGTGTGGGCTGTATTATTATGCATACTGGATGGACTGGTTACCTTATGCTACGCTCCAAAATGTCTATCCATGAGTCTGGGAGAGAACTATAGCCCCGGGTGATGTTGATGGTTCATTGATTGTGCAGGGCGGTTTACAGTTAGCCTACAATTATAGTGAATTGTATTGTATTTCATTTTGAATAGCCTAGTAATAGGGCATTTTTAAAATATTTTCATAATTCATTGAGTGACATATTACCTTTTAGCTATATAGAATATCTCACCACCACGCGTTTCCATCTCCTCCTCTCCTTTATTGCTTTCTCGAGCACGCTGACGGGCTGTCAACAGTTTAGTGAAATATGTTTTGCTGCGAATACATGTTACTATCGATGTTCCCAAACAGATTTGACTTTCTTTCCAAATTAGGCACTGAGTCGTTGCAGGAACAAGGTTGGAGAGTCAATGGCATACAGAGTTCGGGCGGAATATCACCTGTCGGGCAGCAAGATCATGCTCCTCAAACAGTGGTTGATGAATGGAGTGAAATAAGTGTTCTTATGTTTATTTCTCAGCTGCTCATATTAAGCACATGATCCTCTATAAAACCGAAGTATCCTACAAAACGGACTGGAGGGAAAGCGTGCGGCCTCCATTCGCTATTCAAGTGCATACATCTGACATGTGTTTTTGCCCGTGCCCCTTTTGCTGCACATTTCATAATAGGCCATTCTAAATCGAAAGACAAGGTTCAATTGAGAATAGTCTGATTGATGAAAATATGATGACTTGATGAGAGAACAGCTGTGCAGTCTGGAGCAAGGAACGAAGCGCATACGTATTTTTGCTACTTTCTCAAATCATCAATAGCTTGTAGTCGCATCATGCATCCCATATATGTTTTGATTTCTAGGACATTCTAAGGTTTGTATCATTCACAACTAAAGTTGCCAAATAACTATAAATCTACCACTTAGGACCTGTTTCAAATGATCACTTTTTTACGCTCAACATAGCCACTTCATATGCGCACTCGCTCTGTAATGGGAAAAATATCCTTTCTATTTTATTCAGCTAAGTTAATTTATATTGTTCTTAGTATAAAGTCATATAAAATAAAATAATGGCACGGGACTTATAAGCATATCTTGTCTGCTAAATGAACAAGCCTACAGAGCCTATGGCGTGGAGCGTAGCCCGATAACTAACACACAGTAGGCCAACTCATACTCTGTTCTTCTGAAATATATGTTCTTCATATCATCATGTTTTTTTTTAGACCTGCCTAAAATAAAGAATGGATTTATTGTGATGGTGTCTATTAAATTGATTGCTGGCAAAATGGCATGACCGCCACAGCCCTATGCGGGAGGGATTGAGGGAGAGAGACAGAGCGACAGGGAGAGAGAGAGTGATAGTGATAGTGTGTAGCCTACTGTGCATATTTGTCGATGTCCAAGTGGGAGCTATCCCACCATATATTTTGCACGGCACCACTGGAACACTCAACACCCCTGGCCCTGCCCCTCTCTCTGTAGCCCTGGCCTGTGAATACAGGTTGATACCTGAACTCAGCTCTACTCCCAATATGACAGAGCTCTTGTAAATGTAACCTGGGCTTGTGAAATCTCTGACCACAAAGGAGAGAAGAGTGTATTTGTAGTCTTTTTAGGCTTTGTGTTGTTGTGTGTAGGAGACCCGGCCCAAGTGTTTCTTCCTCCAAGTTTCCTCCCGACGGACTAGGAGTCTGGTCATGAAGGGGGAAGAAAAAGCAACTCAGACACGATCTTGGAAATAATGTAAAGAACACAATTTCCTGAGTTCGAGGGGAGAGCCGTGCCGATTGGTTGATTTGCCTTACATTGTTCTTCCAGATCCAATGTAAATCCCACCGTTTATGAAAGAGGCAACCATTCCTTGTATACACATTACGTAAAAACAACTCGTTAGATTTGCACAAGTGCAAGTCCTCAACTGGCAGCTTCATTAAATAGTACCCGCAAAACACCAGTCTCAATGTCAACAGTGAAGAGGCGACTCCGGGATGCTGGCCTTCTAGGCAGAGTTCCTCTGTCCAGTGTCTGTGTTCTTTTGCCCATCTTAATCTTTTCTTTGCAACTCTGCCTAGGCCAGCATCCTGGAGTCGCCTCTTCACTGTTGACGTTGAGACTGGTGTTTTGTGGGTACAATTTAATGAAGCTGCCAGTTGAGGACTTGTAAGGCGTCTGTTTCTCAAACTAGACACTCTAATGTTCTTGTCCTCTTGCTCAGTTGTGCACCGGGGACTAAACATCAGCGCCACAGGTAACTTCCACAAAGCTGTGAATGATCTGAGAGACAAGGCAGGAAGGGCCTATGCCATCAAAAGGAACATAAAATTCAACATACCAATTAGGATCTGGCTAAAAATACTTGAATCAGTTATAGAACCCATTGCACTTTATGGTTGTGAGGTCTGGGATTCCGATCACCAACCAAGAATTCACAAAATGTGACAAACACCAAATTGAGACTGCATGCAGAATTCTGCAAAAATATCCTCCGTGTACAACGAAAAACACCTAATAATGCATGCAGAGCAGAATTAGGCCGATACCCGCTAATGATCAAAATCCAGAAAAGAGCCATTAAATTCTACAACCACCTAAAAGGAAGCGATTCCCAAACCTTCCATAACAAAGCCATCACCAATAGACATATGAGCCTGGAGAAGAGTCCCCTAAGCAAGCTGGTCCTGGGGCTCTGTTCACAAACACACCCCACAGAGCCCCAGGACAGCAACACATTAGACCCAACCAAATCATGAGAAAACAAAAAGATAATTACTTGACACATTGGAAAGAATTAACAAAAAAACTGAGCAAATTAGAATGCTATTTGGCAGAATTTCTGACCACTGTGACTGACCCTAACTTAAGGAAAGCTTTGACTATGTACAGACTCAGTGAGCATAGCCTTGCTATTGAGAAAGGCCGCCGTAGGCAGGCCTGGCTCTCAAGAGAAGACAGGCTATGTGCACACTACCCACAAAATGAGGTGGAAACTGTGCTACACATCCTAACCTCCTGCCAAATGTATGACCATATTAGAGACACATATTTCTCTGATTACACAGACCCACAAAGAATTAGAAAACAAACCCAATTTTGATAAAATCCCATATCTATTGGGTGAAATACCACAATGTGCCATCACAGCAGCAAGAGTTGTGTCCTGTTGCCACAAGAAAAGGGCAACCAGTGAAGAACAAGCATCAATGTAAATACAACCCATATTTATGTTTATTTATTTTCCCTTTTGTTCTTTAACTATTTGCACATAATGACATTTGAAATGTCTTTATTCTTTTGGAACTTTTGTGAGTGTAATGTTTACTGTTCATTTTTTAAATTGTTTATTTCACTTTTGTTTATGATCTATTTCATTTGCTTTGGCAATATAAATATACGTTTCCCATGCCAATGAACAAATCCATACGTTTTCTGATCGGTAAAACGAGAAGGGTTTAATTACAGACCGCTTCTTGATATCAGGTTACACCCTATGATGCTCGCCATTGGTCCGTGGCCGTTTAGTTCGCGTCGGGGACAATAGTTGTTGACAACTGTAGCATTGTAGCTAAGTCTAACCCTAACTCTTTTCCTAACCTTAACCTCATTCTCCTAACCTGCCTAATTTGCCATGCTAATTATTCTAACGTGCTATGGAAGCAAATCATCTGTGTCGCGAAACCATCAGAACTGACCAATGGCAGGCACCAATGGGCATTTCCTGATATCAAGGAACGACCACATCAAGAAACGCCCTGACCCTGAGACTGCCTACCGTTCTGGACCTTTGCACCCTCTCTGGATTACTGACCTCTGCCTGACTTGACCTGTCGTTTGCCTGCCCCTGTACTGTAAATAAACGTTTGTTTCTTTGACACTGTCTGCATCTGGGTCATACCTGAAACCTGATAATTATAGGTTATTTGAAGGCAATTAAATAATATTCTCAGAAAATGTTTCAATAAGACTTAGTTTGGGTTAACTGTTTTGAACTTCAAGCACAGATAAGATAATGGAAATGAATTTGCTTAGGCATTAATCATGCAAAAACGTATTTTTATTGTGGCATGGCATCAGTGAGATTTTACCCTATGTTCTCGATCCATGGAATTAGTCCACTGCGCCACCAGGATGGAACTAGCACACCATGTTTTTTAATTTCATACAAAGCTCTTCATTTTAGTATTTTCTAACAGACTGAATTTCAATGGAAACAAGCACTTAAGATCAGGTGTGGCTAATTGTTCGGAGAACGTTAAGAAAACTTTCCAGGAAAACCACAAAACCTGAGCAATGTTCAAAGAATGCTGTTTAAAAACACACATTCTGCTCTCAGCGTCAACAAAACTCTATCCTCTATCTTAAGTATATTCAGGTGTGTTGGCCACACCCACTAATTGGCCACACCTGATCTTAACGAGTCCACAACATTGTAGAAAAAAAATATTTAAAAAAATGTTTTTGTCATTTAGCAGACACTCTTATCCAGAGCAATTAGGGTTAAGTGCCTTGCTCAAGGGCACACTAACAGATTTTTCACCTAGTCAACCTTTGGCCAAACATTCTTAACCACTAGGCTACTTGCCGCACTTCATGGCATGCTAGCTCCATCCTGGTGGCCCAGTGGACTGTTTCATGGATACAGAACAGGTTTGAAACTCACGGCTGCCGTGCCACCATAAAAAAAGAAACGCGTTTGCACGATTAATGCTTAAGGAAATTAATTTCCTTGTTTCCTATCTGTGCTTGGCATTAAACAGTAACACAAACTAAGCTAGCAGTGTGTTCTCAGAACAGTTTTTTTGTTGTAATTGTAACTGTCACTAATTCCTCATTACATAGCATATAATAACATATATGGATATGCTATTAAAGTAATTGGTACACACTTTACAAGCTTTTTTTTACCTCTATTAAAACCCACATTAGATTCAGAAATCCTGAGAAGTAATTGTTCCTCAGTAACACTGGCATCAAAAAGCTACTCCATTAGCAGAAGTCATCATCTCCGAATTAAATCAGGGCCAATTATTTCATGCCGGAGAAATAAGTGCTATTTATGCTTCTAATAAATGAAAGGAAAACGATTAAATATTTTTACACAAATTCAAATGATGTGCGGCTCATAGTGTGATCTTTTAAAATGATTACCTAACGTTCTTGAGTTTGGATGAACCTACTGTAAATAAGTACCATCTGAGAACCAATTTAATCCACCTCCCCTCCCCTTCCACTCTCCAACACCCCCCCCATCCTTTCTGCTCCAGTTTCCTGGTGGAAGATAAATGTATTGGGGAAGAAGGGTGATGCCTGACTCACAACAAAGCCAGTGTGGAGTCTGTCTGCTGTGGACAGACAGACTGATTTGGCCCAGGTCTGAGCCTCCTCGTCCTCGTTCTGCCAGCCACGGTCATTAACTGGGACTGATAGAGGCCTAGCTAGCCAGCTCAGATCTTCTAAATAGAGGCATTTTTCTCATCCCTGAGAATTTTGCCCTGTTTCTCAAAGCAGGCCCAATTATTATTATGTTATTTTACCTTTATTTAACAAGGCAAGTCCGTTAAGAACACATTCTTATTTTCAATGACTGCCTAGGAACTGCCTTGTTCAGGGGCAGAACAACATATTTTTACCTTGTCAGCTCGGGGATTCAACTTGCAACCTTTTGGTTAGAAGTCCAATGCTCTAACCACTAGGCTACCTGCCGCCCCAATCAGTCTGCCTCTACCAAACCCTCCCGCCCCCCACCCCAAAGACAAAACAGCCACGCCAACTAAAACACCCCCCCCCCAATGATTTTGGGCAATTTAAAACACATTAGGGCCAGGGGGAACTTCTCTGGTGGGGCTTCTCTCTGTCTAATGTACAGTGGGGCTGGTTACTAGTAATGTGGCCTACAGGAAGCCCTCTGCACTGCTGATAAGGATGAGATAGGTTCCTGGGTTCCAGGGGAGCCGAGCCCAGCAGCTGTTTTCCTAGTTACATGAGTGAACGCATTAGATAAACAAGCATCCAGTCTATATGGACCCATATGCTTATATCCATTTCAAAAGCCCTCTCAGTGTGGGAGGGATGCATGCATTTTGAGGAGAGATCAGAGTGATTAGTATTATGACTATTTGGTTGCCTGCCATATACAGTAGTTATCCAGTTAAAGTGAAGATCACATGTAGCTGGTTCAAGTGCATGTGTTTGCCCCAAAAGGACCTTATAGACCCTGGGTCATATTCATTAGCACCAAACAGAAGAAAACAAATTGAAGCGGGAAGGTGACTGACTACCTGTACTTGTTCAATTTTGTTTTCTGTTGCAAAACGTTTTGCTACGGTGTGCCCTAATGAATACAATCATGTACTTCCGATCATATCTTCCCAGAGGTTTGAAGGTCTAGGTCATGTTCTGCTTGGTCATTGGGTTGGACAACACCCCTGTTGCCTACCCTGTTAAAAAGGGGTATTGCACTTTCTATAAAATTTGATTTTTCCCATCCATTTCAATGACAGAACACTACTTCTAATTACACTGAACAAAAATATAAAGTGCTGGTCAAGTAAAGTGTTGGTCCCATGTGTAACGCTAGGGCGTAGTGGGTGCAGAGTCAGGAGCAGGAGGCAGAGAATGCAGAGTAGTGTTATTTATTTAACACACAACGGCAAAACACAAGCCGCCCCAACAGCAAACTAGAGCGCACACCAAAACCAACGTGCCCAAACACATGGGACAAAAACAGGTCGGCGCAACATACGCACTCGCACCTCAAAATACAAATGAGCGTGCATACACCAGCAATACAGCAAACAAATAATCCCGCACACAGAGCAGGCGGGCCTCCTGGCTAAAATAGCCCAGCTAATCAGCCCAAACCAAAAACAGGTGCACACAATAAATGAAAAGGGGGAAAAGGGAATCAGTGGCAGCTAGTAGGCCGGCGACGACGACCGCCGAGCGCCACCCGAACAGGAGGGGGAGCTACCTACGGTAGGTGTCGTGACACCATGTTTTGTGAGCTGAAATAAAAGATCCCAGAAATGTTCCATACGCACAAAAAGCTTATTTTTCTCAAATATTTTGCACAAGTGTGTTTACATCCCTGTTAGTGAGCATTTCTCCTTTGCCAAGATAGTCCATCCAGAGAGGAGTTGCTGGGCGGGGGATAGAATGACGGTCAAAGATAAAACCAAAAAAAGTCCAAATAAACAAACAAAAAGTATGTTTGAATGACACCGAGGGGCAACGCTGTTACGTCTGTCTGCTGAGGCTAACATCGCCAGCTGCTTGTACGCGTATACACATGCTTTTACTCACACTCAAACGCACACGTGTACACACACCGACACACACACACATACACACGTAAAAAGTGCCACACATGCACTGAAACATACACAGTTGATCTTGCCATTTTGATTTTTGTTGACCTTGATGTCTTTTGTTTTTGCATTGTTGTTTTCTGTTGTTGTTTTACTTTGTTTTTCTTTTTTTTTCTATCTTGTTAATTTTGTTGGTTGTTGGTTGCTGTTGGTTGTTGTTGGTTGTTGGGGGATGGTGGCCTGGGGGGGAGGATCTTGGATGGTTGGTGGCCTGGCGGTTGGGAGCTTGGGCCGGGGGCCGATACGTCGCTTGTTCGGTTCCCCGTCTTGACTTGGTGGGAGATCTGTCGACGTGGCCTTGGGTGGGGCGCTTGACCCTGGTTGCTACTGTGAGTTGCTCTGGACGGGAGACGGTTAGATGACTGAATGTAATGTAAATGTTGAGTTGCTTCACTGCAGGTAGATAGTGTTTTAATATAAAAAATATCTATATATAAAATAAAAAGGTAATCCATCCACCTGACAGGTGTGGCATATCAAGAAGCTGATTAAACAGCATGATCGTTACACAGTTGCACCTTGTGCTGGGGACAATAAAAGGCCAGTCTAAAATATGCAGTTTTGTCACACAACACAATGACACAGATGTCTCAAGTTTTTAGGGAGCGTGCAATTCGCATGCTGACTGCAGGAATGTCCACCAGAGCTGTTGCCTAATATTTTAATGATAATGATAACATAAGTCGCCTCCAACGTCGTTTAAGAGAGTTTGGCAGTACATCCAACCGGCCTCAGAACCGCAGACCATGTGTATGGCGTTGTGTGGGCGAGTGGTTTGCTGATGTCAACATTGTGAACAGAGTGCCCCATGGTGGTGATGGGGTTATGGAATGGGTAGTCATACTGTTAACTATGGACAACAAACACAATTGTATTTTATCGATGACAATTTGAATGCAGAAAACTACCTTCATGAGATCCTGAGACCCATTGTGAGGCCCATTGTGAGGCCCATTGTGAGGCCCATTGTGAGGCCCATTGTGAGGCCCATTGTGAGGCCCATTGTGAGGTCCTTGTTTTTAAGGTATCTGTGACCAACAGATGCTTATCTGTATTCCCAGTCATGTGACGTTCATAGATTAGAGCCTAATTCGTTTATTTAAATTCACTGATTTCCTCGTATGAACTGTAACTCAGTAAAATCTTTTAAATTGTTGCATGTTGCATTTATATTTTTTGTTCAGTATAAATGGGTAAACATACACTCTTAGAAAAAAAGGTGCAATCTAGAACCTAAAAGGGTTCTTTGGCTGTCCCCATAGGAGAACCCTTTGAAGAACCCTTTTTGGTTCCAGGTAGAACCCTTTAGGGGTCCATGTAGAACACTTTCCACAGGGGGTTCTACATGGCTCCTAAAGTGTTCTACCTGGAACACACACTCACTCAGAACACAAAGCAAACAGGGCAATCTTAACTCGGACGACACCTGGACAGAATAAGCAGGGCTTCAGATTTAATTGGGGACAAGATTGTTTGGTACAGTTTTTTTCATTCGCTTTGGTGCTATTTTTACAGTATGTGGTGAATTTTCAAAACTCTTAGTACAAAACTCCAAATTGGTAACACTTGTAACCTTATTCAAAACCTTTTATTTTGCATTCATTTTGTTTGGAGACATCTTTCACCACGCAACCATTGATCCAAAATATATATTTACCGATATAATTACAACATAGGTGTCCTGTAATAAAATTCAACTAATTAAATGAATGGAAAAAACATAACGTTTGACAGGTACTAGTTTGCAGCAAGCCTGTCTGGAGCATTTGACCATTGGTTCTCATCTACATTGTAGTAAATGTCCAGGGCCGTATTACCAAACAAGCCTGACATAGTGTCTGGATTGATGTCATTGCATGCCTCATCCATGGCCTGATGGAGGGTGGCACGCTCATGTCTTATTTGGCTCAGTTAGTAAGAGCATGGCACTAGCAACAACAGAGTTGTGGGTTCGATTCACACTGGGGTCACATACAAAAGTGTGTGGACTGTTGTCACTTTCGATAAAAGCGAAAATGGCATATACATGTAGTATTGTATTAGGGTACTGTGCTTTCCAATGCAATTTTAGTAAAGCAATGTGAACCCCCCCCCCCCCCCCATAAAAAAGACCCCAGCAACTTAATTTTGGATATATATTTACTGTAATGGGTATACCTTTTGTTACATGCAGTTATAGCTGTGCACATAATCCTAATACCTCTTCATGGACTACGATTGAACATATTCTTCTTTTAGGATGTGAACAGCTATGGTCACATTTAGTTAAATAGTTATTTTAACAATGCTGGTTATGCATCTTGCTAACATTCATCCAAGGACACCTTGACTTGCGTTACACACCCTCACTGCAGAAACACTTGTCATGAAATCATGTAACATTTACAGTGCATTCGGAAAGTATTCAGACCTCTTTACTTTTTCCACACTTTTTTCATCATCAATCTACACACAATACCACATAATGACAAAGCAAAAGCAGGTTTTTAGAAATGGTTGTAAATGTATTAAAACCAAAACATTTAAATATTACATTTACATAAGTGTTCAGAGCCTTTACTCTGTACTTTGTTGAAGCACCTTTGGCAGCGATTACAGCCTTGAGTCTTCTTGCGTATGATGCTACAAGCTTGGCACACCTGTATTTGGAGAGTTTCTCCCACTCTTCTCTGTCAATTTGAATGGGGAGCGTCACTGCACAGCTATTTTCAGGTCTTTCCAGAGATGTTCGATTGGGTTCAAGTCCGGGCTCTGTCTGGGCCACTCAAGGACATTCAGAGACCCAAAGCCACTCCTGTGTTGTCTTGGCTGTGTGCTTAGGGTGGAAGTCCTGTTGGAAGGTGAACCTTCGCTCCAGTCTGAGGTCCTGAGCCCTCTGGAGCAGGTTTCATCAAGGATCTCTCTGTACCTGCTCCATTCATCTTTCCCTCGATCCTGACTAGTCTCCCAGTCCCTGCCACTGAAAAACATCCCCGCAGCATGATGCTGCCAGCAGCATGCTTCACCGTAGGGATGATGCCAGGTTTCCTCCAGATGTGATGCTTGGCATTCAGGCCAATCTTGGTTTCATCAGACCAGAGAATCTTGTTTATTTTGATCTGAGAGTCCTTTAGATGCCTTTTTGCAAACTCCAAGTGTGCTGTCATGTGCCTTTTATTGAGGAGTGGCTTCCATTGGCCACTCTACCATAAAGGCGTGGACATTATAAAAAGATACACAAATGCTGTAAAATAATTCTGAACTTCTATTTCTAGACCTTGCGATAGCATTTGGTTGTAGGGTTTGGTTCCTGGAGTGCTGCAGAGATGGTTGTCCTTCTGGAAGGTTTTACCATCTCCACAGAGGAACTCTGGAGCTCTGTCAGATTGACCATTGGGTTCTTGGTCACGTCCCTGACCAAGGCCACTTTCCCCCTGACTACTCAGTTTGGCTGGGGGGCCAACTCTAGGAAGAGTATTGGTGGTTCCAAACTTCTTCCATTTAAGAATGATGGAGGACACTGTGTTCTTGGGGACCTTCAAAGCTGCAGAAATGTTTTGGTACCCTTCCCCAGATCTGTGCCTCGACACAATCCTGTGTCGGAGCTCTACGGACAATTCCTTCGACCACATGGCTTGGTTTTTGCTCTGACATGCACTGTTAACTATGGGACCTTATATAGACAGATGTGTGCCTTTCCAAATCATGTCCAATCAATTGCATTTACCACAGGTGGATTCCAATCAAGTTGTAGAAACATCTCAAGGATGGTCAATGGAAACAGGATGCACCTGAGCTCAATTTGGAGTCTCATAGCAAAGAGTCTGAATACTCATGTAAATAATAAGGTATTTGTGTTTTTTTATTTGTAATACATTTGCAAAAATTTCTAAAACCCTGTTTTCGCTTTGTCATTATGGGGTATTGTGTGTAGATCCATTTAATCCATTTTAGAATAAGGCTGTAACGTAACAAAATGGGGAAAAAGGGAAGGGGTTTGAATACTTTCCAAATGCACTGTAAGTAAGAGAAAATGATTCCTTTCAATGTGCCCTGCTACAAGCAGGAAACAAGAAATGTGACATCTGTTTGATAGTTCACACATTCGTCATTCAGGGTTACTATCTTGTAATCTTTTTTGGCAAACCACATGGGAACGTTCTAGTCTTTAAGGACAACTATCAAAAGGTCAACAACTAATCTTTAAGGCAGAACAGGTTTAAGCAAAGTATAGTGCCATTGTTTCAGGAAGGCGTACCCATGGCGATAGGAGGGACAGGAGGCAGACTAATGGCAATGGCAGGGCATTCACCTGAACTGCCCTACAAAGGCAAAGAGCAGTCTTATTCACCTTATTTAGGCTGCTGTAACAAAGGGGTTTAATCATTATTTACTCCAGAAATGTCATTTTATATTAATTTCATAAAAGTTCTATAAACAAAATTCCACTTTGACATTATGGGATATTGTGTGTAGATCAGTGACACACCTTTCCTGCAGTCAAATGACCTAGTGCCATCATGGGTGGAATGTTACTAATATTTTTCATAATTTCATAATTAGTATACAAATATTTTTTTATAACACTGAAAATCTGGTGTTTCAATGTCAAACAGTTTTGTTATAATTCAGTCTTCTGTGACGTGTATAAAGTGTAATATTGTGATGCAAACTCAAAATGTAATACATTTCAACTCTATATCTGACATGGTACAGGGGTCTTATTTTTTATAAGCCCATAACCATGTATATGAGGTGTATACTTTTGTTTTGAAGTAGATTTGTTTAAGACTACCAAGAAACACTCTGTGGGGCCCCTGATTTAACCCATTCTCCCTCAACGTCAGTAAGACAAAGGAGCTGATGGTGGACTACAGGAAACGGAGGTTAGAGCACGCCCTCATTCACATCGACTGGGCAGTAGTGGAGCGGGTCCACATGACTAAGGATCTATCATGGTCCAAACAGACCAACACAGTTGTGAAGAAGGCACGATGATGCTTCTTCCCACTCAGGAGGCTGAAAAGATCATCAAAAAGATCATCAAAAAGTTCTACAGATGCACCATCGAGAGCATTTTGACTGGCTGCATTACCACTTGATATAGCAACTGCTTGGCATCTGACCGCAAGGCGCTACTGAGGGTCCAGTACATTACACAAAATTGTCAAAGACTCCAGCCACCCAATCCACAGACTGTTCTCTCTTGTACCTCACGGCAAGCTGTACCACTGCACCAAGTATGGAACCAACAGGACCCTAAACAGCTTCTACCCCAAGCCATAAGACTTATATTTAAAACTGCTAAATAGCTAATTAAATTGCTACCCAGACTACCTGCATTGACCCTTTTGCACTGACTCTATGCACACGCACTGGACACTATCCACACACTCACACATACTTACAGTACACTGACACACACACACACACACACAACATGCACGCACATGCATACTGACGCCACACCCATACACACTAACACACACACACACATTTTCACACTGCTACTGTCTATTATCTATCCTGTTAACTAGTCACTTTACCCCTGGCTATTTGTACAGTAAATTGCTACCCCTGCACATCGATGCGTTCTGCTACTCCCTGTATAGAGACATATTATTTTAGACTCCCTAAAATGTATAGCCATGTTATTTTTACTCATTATTTGTATTCGTTATTCACTGTGTATTTATTCCTTGTGTTACTATTTCTATTTTTTATTTACTGTTTTATCTTGTCTTTAACTCTGCATTGTTGGAAAAGGCCCCGAAGGTAAGCATTTAACTGTTAGTCTACACCTGCTGTCTACGAAGCATGTGACAAATAATATTTGATTTGATTAAGTAATACTAAAATGTATTTTAACAACTGAGAATACAATCATGTCAAAAGTAATGTGAATTTTGCATTTTGAAAAGTAATTGCTTCATATGAACACGTATTGCAATGTGAACCGTATTTCTAGATGATACACGGATTAAGTTTGGTGGGAAAGTATGATTGATTTTGTGTGTTGTACTTGGTCAATGAAAAATGTGCTTATAGTTTTGAAACAACTGCCTTTTTGATGATCTTTTTTTTTGTACTAAGAGTTGTGAAAATGTATCACATACTTGTGAAAATTGCACCAAAGCGATTTAAAACCAATATAATATCAGAGAAAAACAGAAATAATCAGCCGAGCACTGATGTAACGTTGTTTGTCGTGAAACAGGAACTGGGGAGCGATTAAGAATGTCTCTTTCTGGGAGTGTGTGTGTGTGTGTGTGTGTGTGTGTGGACCACACTGCAGACTCCATTCTGTGGGTGTCACTCAATCCATTATCTGGAGCAGGGAAAATGTAGCCAATTTTTTCATTTTCCAGCATTTTCTCTGTAATGTCTTTCTGTGAGGGTCTGTTTGTACACAAACATCGATAACATACAGTATTGATGTTGTATGTATGTTTAGCAGAGTTTCTGTTGCTTAACTACTGTGCTGTGCTGTGATCCTGTGGCTTCAGGCTTGTTACCGGTCAGTGGGCTGAGGGTGGAAACGTCGGGGGAGGTGGAGGCAGTGAACGGTACAGATGTGTGGCTGAAATGTACCTTCCAGAGCAGCTCGCCCATCACCCCAGCAACGCTCACGGTCTCATGGAGCTTCCGACCCATCGGACCTGGCCGTGAGGAGTCAGTGAGTCACCCTGGCTAATTGTGGAACCCTCTGGGCATCCTACATCCTGAGATGTAGTTCAGAGACAGTGTGTGTGTGTTTGTTTATAGTCTGTATTCTGTAGTTTTTCAAGGACCTCTGAGTCAACCATCAACCTCCTTGTCAGCGTCATTTTGAAATCTGTCTGAACAGTTTAGAAAAATTACAGTGGGGGGAAAAAAGTATTTGATCCCCTGCTGATTTTGTACGTTTGCCCACTTACAAAGAAATGATCAGTCAATAATTTTAATGGTAGGTTTATTTGAACAGTAAGAGACAGAATAACAACAAAAAAAATCAGAAAAACGCATGTCAAAAATGTTATAAAATGATTTGCATTTTAATGAGGGAAATAAGTATTTGACCCCTCTGCAAAACATGACTTAGTACTTGGTGGCAAAACCCTTGTTGGCAATCACAGAGGTCAGACGTTTCTTGTAGTTGGCCACCAGGTTTGCACACATCTCAGGAGGGATTTTGTCCCACTCCTCTTTGCAGATCTTCTCCAAGTCATTAAGGTTTCGAGGCTGACGTTTGGCAACTCGAACCTTCAGCTCCCTCCACAGATTTTCTATGGGATTAAAGTCTGGAGACTGGCCAGGCCACTCCTGGACCTTAATGTGCTTCTTCTTGAGCCACTCCTTTGTTGCCTTGGCTGTGTGTTTCGGGTCATTGTCATGCTGGAATACCCATCCATGACCCATTTTCAATGCCCTGGCTGAGGGAAGGAGGTTCTCACCCAAGATTTGACGGTACATGGCCCCGTCCATCGTCCCTTTGATGCGGTGAAGTTGTCCTGTCCCCTTAGCAGAAAAACACCCCCAAAGCATGTTTCCACCTCCATGTTTGACGGTGGAGATGGTGTTCTTGGGGTCATAGGCAGCATTCCTCCTCCTCCAAACACGGCGAGTTGAGTTGATGTCAAAGAGCTCCATTTTAGTCTCATCTGACCACAACACTCACCAGTTGTCCTCTGAGTCATTCAGATGTTCATTGGCAAACTTCAGATGGGCATGTATATGTATTCTTGAGCAGGGGGACCTTGCTCAATTGTTTTCTTGGTGACTATGGTCCCAGCTGCCTTGAGATCATTGACAAGATCCTCCCGTGTAGTTCTGGGCTGATTCCTCACCGTTCTCATGATCATTGCAACTCCACGAGGTGAGATCTTGCATGGAGCCCCAGGCCGAGGGAGATTGACAGTTTTTTTGTGTTTCTTCCATTTGCGAATAATTGCACCAAATGTTGTCACCTTCTCACCAAGCTGCTTGGCGATGGTCTTGTAGCCCATTCCAGCCTTGTGTAGGTCTACAATCTTGTCCCTGACATCCTTGGAGAGCTCTTTGGTCTTGGCCATGGTGGAGAGTTTGGAATCTGATTGATTGATTGCTTCTGTGGACAGGTGTCTTTTTTACAGGAGCTGCGGTTAAGAGCACTCCCTTTAAGAGTGTGCTCCTAATCTCAGCTCGTTACCTGTATAAAAGACACCTGGGAGCCAGAAATCTTTCTGATTGAGAGGGGGTCAAATACTTATTTCCCTCATTAAAATGCTAATCAATTTATAACATTTCTGACATGCGTTTTTCTGGATTTTTTTGTTGTTATTCTGTCTCTCACTGTTCAGATAAACCTACCATTAAAATTATAGACTGATCCTTTCTTTGTCAGTGGGCAAACGTACAAAATCAGCAGGGGATCAAATACTTTTTTCCCCCACTGTACCTTGTTTCGGAAACGCTATTGTTGGAGAAACTCAATCAGAGGTGACAATTAAGTCAATTAGATGCAGTTAACTACCCTCTAATGAGGTGCAATGTGATCTCATGAAGCATTGTGCCAATCTATGTCAGGTGTTCTATTACCATGAGAGGCCTTACCCTCCCCCGGACGGGCGTTTCTATAAGCGGGCGACATGGGCAGGTGACATCATGGGGCGGGACGCCTCCATCGTGGTACGTAAGGTCAAGTTCACTTACAATGGGACGTTCAGCTGCCAGGTGAAGAACCCTCCAGACGTCCATGGCCCCGCAGGGGAGGTGAAACTAACCGTGGTCACCACAGGTTAGTGTCTATCTATTGTGAAGCGTTCAAGGGTGCTGGGTTAAAATATACTGTAGACATGTCTGCTGTCCAATCTTTGGCCTCAGGCTGTGAAAACCTCCCAGCAATCTTTACAAAACCAATCTGGCCCGTTTGTCATTTAAACCATCCAGCAGCTCCTTTCTCACAGCAACAAGAGGTACTAGCCGACATTGCTACTGTAGTGGGATACTATGTATACTGTTGATGCATTTAAAAAATCCTAACACATCCCATAAAGTCATCATCATGTACCTCCCCTGGGAACCAGCCATCTAGTCCTGTTTGAATAGATAAAGTGACAGTTACCTCTTTGCCTATTTAATTTACCCCTCTTCTCTTTAAAGCATCCTTCTCTGAGATTATCATGCTGGCTGCAGCCATCGGGGGCGCCATCGTGCTGATGGTCATCCTCCTCGTCATCATCATGTCAATAAGACGATGTCGTGAGAAGAGACAGGAGGAAGAGGGGGCGGAGGAACTACCTCGCAGACAGAGAAAGGACCCTACCGTGTGGTAAGACAGAGAGAGAGAGAGAGAGAGAGAGAGAAGGAGCAAGAGAGAGTGGGATCTCTCCACCCGGGCTCCTCACTCTGGCTGGGCTGTGCGGTGCTCACCTCTGGGACTGTGCTCAGTCAAATGCTCTGTCTGTGTGGACACTCTCCTCTGAACCTAGCTTTGGAACCAAACACCTGGACCTATAATTGGACAGATGTTTTTACAAAGAGCAGACTTAAATGCTAAAAGTGCCTTAGAATACTACTGTAGATGATCCATCTGCTGGATCCTGTATCTTACTGCCATGCACCTTTCTGGAAAGACAGTATGCCTGCATTCATATTTTCCTGTATTTCCTGTATAGTGTTTCTATTGTGATTTACTACTAACCAGTTTCAAACTCTAACATCTGCCCAATCAATTTCCAATCGCATGCACTTAGTAAGCCAGTACCCATGGTTGTATAGGTACCAGCAGTCTCTCTCTCATCTGGTTCAATTCCTTTCAACCACAAGTCCAAAACAAGATGTCTTTACATTTTCCGTCTCAGTTTACTGCTGATCAATGATATCATTTTTTTTTTGTTCTGAAGTGATTTTGTATTTCTAAGCAGATGTTGTTTTTTTTATCTGTGAAAATGTTCAACTACTGCAGAAATACTCAAAAAAATGTCAATATTCACTGCAAGACCCAAGGCATTTGTTTAAAACAGACATTATTTCACTATGACTGTCACCGTATTGCAGTTTTTTTTTACCTTTAGATGGTTGACACCCGATGTCTCTGTTCTAGACAGTGCATTTATGGTCAGTTGAACACATTGTATTTGATTTGGTGTCTATGGGATACACAATATATCAGTAGGATTCTATATCTATGGTCTATGGGTGAAGGCACTACTTTTCCTCTTATTCTGTTGGGTTTTCTGATCTCTGCGCATTGGGTGCTTCTTTAGGGTTACATTTAAACAATGTCATGTGTAACCACATATGCAAAAGAAATTGCCCTTCGAATCTCACCAACAAAAGCCAACTCTATAACTTGGCGATGGAAGGATTTTTTTTTTTTCAAATAACAAAATCCAGACCAATTGATTAATCCTGAGCAAGCATGGTGTTCCAAGATGGCTTCGCTTGAAAAGTTGTTCTTTTCCCCTCATCTAAAAGGCAAATTCCTGCTCAACCTTTCCCGTCTTTGGCCTCTGACCTCTGCGGCTTACACGTGTGTATGTTTGTGTTTGTTTGTGTGCCACTGCTCCTTTGTGTGTGTGTGTGTGTGTGTGTGTGTGTGTGTGTGTGTGTGTGTGTGTGTGTGTCTTAGCCACCCTGCAAGGGCCAAACACCTGTATATGGACGATGACGTGCTAGAGATTGACAGCTCGGACGGTATGATCTCTGAGGCCAGCACCAAGGACCCCAGTTCCTCTGAGGAAGACGACAGGAGCTCTGACTACGGCGGAGGCAATGACTCTGACTGAGATGGGGACAGTGAATGTTGGCTTTATTTTAGGCGTTATCTCTATGTGCTTGTGGTGAATTTTAATCCACAGTTATTTTTTTTAAACTATTGATCCTCTGTGGCTAAATTATGCTCTGTGGTGTATTTTGAAAATTGAGAGTGGGCTCCTGTGGTTGGATAAAATATATTCAGTATATATACACTACCGTTGAAAAGTTTGGGGTCACTTAGAAATGTCCTTGTTTTTGAAAGAAAATAAAACAACATAAAATTGATCAGAAATACAATGTATACATTGTTAATGTTGTAAAGGGCTATTGTAGCTAGAAACGGTAGATTTTCCAATGACACGTGCCTGTAATCCAACCCACAAATGCTGATGCTCCAGATACTCAACTAGTCTAAAGAAGGCCAGTTTTATTGCTTCTTTAATCAGAACATCAGTTTTCAGCTGTGCTAACATAATTGCAAAAGGGTTTTCTAATGATCAATTAGCCTTTTAAAATGATAATCTTGGATTAGCTAACACAACGTGCCATTGGAACACAGGAGTGATGGTTGCTGATAATGGACCTCTGTACGCCTATGTAGATATTCCATAAAAAATCTGCCGTTTCCAGCTACAATAGTCATTTACAACATTAACAATGTCTACACTGTATTTCAGATCAATTTGATGGTATTTTAATGGACAAAAAAATAGATTTTCTTTCAAAAACAAGAGACATTTCTAAGTGACCCCAATCTTTTGAGCGGTAGTGTGTGTATGTATGTATATTTATATATATATATATATAGTACCAGTCAGAAGTTTGGACACATTTACTCATTCAAGGGTTGGTTTGGGATGAGTTGGACTGCGGAGTGAAGGAAAAGCTGCCAAAAAGTGCTCAGCATATGTGAGAACTCCTTCAAGACTGTTGAAAAGCCTTCTTCATGAAGCTGGCTGAGAGAAAGCCAAGAGTGTACAAAGCTGTCATCAAGGCAAAGGGTGGCTACTTCGAAGAATCTGTATATGGTAATGTATACATTAAAGTCATACAAGATTGACAAGATCCTCCCGTGTAGTTCTGGGCTGATTCCTCACCGTTCTCATGATCATTGCAACTCCACGAGGTGAGATCTTGCATGGAGCCCCAGGCCAAGGGAGATTGACAGTTTTTTTGTGTTTCTTCCATTTGCGAATAATTGCACCAAATGTTGTCACCTTCTCACCAAGCTGCTTGGCGATGGTCTTGTAGCCCATTCCAGCCTTGTGTAGGTCTACAATCTTGTCCCTGACATCCTTGGAGAGCTCTTTGGTCTTGGCCATGGTGGAGAGTTTGGTATTTTTATGCAACGGGTTAATTTAATTAATGATTGACATATTTACATTTAAAATGTTATTTTGATTAATTTATTCATACTATTTCATCCTTCCACAAGATATAGTCCCGACACAAATCTAGGGTTGCTACCCAAGTTGGCTGGTCGTTCGTTCTATTGGTTTGGTTCTCAGAGACGTGATCCAGTCATTCAGTCTTTTTGTTCTGTATCTATGGACGCGACCCAGTCGTTTGTTCTAAACTACAGCTACTTTACAGTCACGTCAAACAGTGCAGCCAGAATAACAACAGTATGCATTTGCATTTGTTTAAGCTGTTTTCTTAGTGACCTTTTTTTTAAGACATCCATAGCAATGAGCTAATGAGGCCCGATTTCGCCTGGCATAGAAAATGTGCTCTCTTGTCAGGGAACTTTTGTTCAGAGGAGATAGCCAACAGCACAGCTAACACTCACTTCAAACTGAAGCTGAAAAGACTGCAAACTAGCTGCACTTCGTTTCACCTTTTTTCAATTGACATTGACATAAAAATGATGCCAGCTGATTCATGATTTCAACTGGCTGAGAATCGCTGACTGCCTGTCTGTCTCGTCCCGACTTCCGACATGCTCATTACTATGGGACAGCTGGAGATCGAATTTGAATATTGAAACAATGTTGCAAATGTCAGAGACAGACAGCAAGGTTTTTATTCAAATCTCTGCTGTTGAAAACTAAATGTTAGTCTAAAAGACGTGAGATAATGTCTAGATGCTTTTTATAGTGGAGTCAGTGGATGTTTTTTACTGATGAGACAGTGGATTGCGCAGTTGGATGGAACAGAGTAAATAGGAATTTTAACGTCATATATTTAGCCGGTGGTAACTTGTGGAATAGACACCGGCTGGAATGTGGTTTTAACCAATCAGCATTCCGGATTAGACCCACCCGTTGTTTAAATAAATATAATGCAGGGGTTTACAGTGACTGAAGCCCCTGGGCCCAAGCCTATGGAGGGCCCAAGAGACAAAAAAAATAGATATCTAGACATTATATCATATATATTTTTTATCCAACCGCAGGAGCCCACTCTCAATGTTCAAAATACACCAGAGAGCATTATTTAGCCACAGAGGATCGATAGTTTCAAAAAGATAGCTGTGGATTAAGTTTTATCACAAGCACATACAGATAACTCCTAAACTAAAGCCAACATAAAGTGTCTTAAAAAGGCCTAGATTCTACAAGTGGACCTAAACCATGCCAGGAATATGCATCCCACACCATAACATATACTTTGTGTCCCTCATTACTCAAGTGTTTCCTTTATATTGTCAGTTACCGGTATGCCTCCAGCCTCCATGTGCGCCAAATATACAGCTTGTTGCGTTGTGGACATAGAAATACAATCCATAGAAGGGTTTTGGAACCTCTTACCCTGGCAATTTGACTGTTAAATTCATGGGTACACTAGCAATGGCTGCCAGTCCTGATTTGAATGGGAACTGCCATCTATGGATTATATTATATTTCAAAATGCAATCGAAGAAAAATAAATTACAGTTTGTAAAGCAAATGCCTACTGCTGAAAAGAGAACACTAAACTGTCTATAGAACCAATGGAAACATTTTTCTCAACAACTGCGAACATCAGCACTGTTTTTCAAAGGAGCTTATCTTGAGATAGACTATTGCCACGACGAACACAACGGCCATCAGCGGTGAGTAGCCTATGGCTTCGTCTTTATCTTTGGGTGAGTCAGTGTGCCACTGGAAAGAGTATTTAGTAGCCTACTGTATATGTGTGTGTGTGTATATATATATATATATATATATATACTGCTCAAAAAAATAAAGGGAACACTTAAACAACACATCCTAGATCTGAATGAAAGAAATAATCTTATTAAATACTTTTTTCTTTACATAGTTGAATGTGCTGACAACAAAATCACACAAAAATAATCAATGGAAATCCAATTTATCAACCCATGGAGGTCTGGATTTGGAGTCACACTCAAAGTGGAAAACCACACGACAGGCTGATCCAATTTTGATGTAATGTCCTTAAAACAAGTCAAAATGAGGCTCAGCAGTGTGTGTGGCCTCCATGTGCCTGTATGACCTCCCTACAACGCCTGGGCATGCTCCTGATGAGGTGGCGGATGGTCTCCTGAGGGATCTCCTCCCAGACCTGGACTAAAGCATCCGCCAACTCCTGGACAGTCTGTGGTGCAACGTGGCGTTGGTGGATGGAGCGAGACATGATGTCCCAGATGTGCTCAATTTGATTCAGGTCTGGGGAATGGGCGGGCCAGTCCATAGCATCAATGCCTTCCTCTTGCAGGAACTGCTGATACACTCCAGCCACATGAGGTCTAGCATTGTCTTGCATTAGGAGGAACCCAGGGCCAACCGCACCAGCATATGGTCTCACAAGGGGTCTGAGGATCTCATCTCGGTACCTAATGGCAGTCAGGCTACCTCTGGCGAGCACATGGAGGGCTGTGCTGCCCCCCAAAGAAATGTCACCCCACACCATGACTGACCCACCGCCAAACCGGTCATGCTGGAGGATGTTGCAGGCAGCAGAACGTTCTCCACGGCGTCTCCAGACACTGTCACGTCTGTCACGTGCTCAGTGTGAACCTGCTTTCATCTGTGAAGAGCACAGGGCGCCAGTGGCGAATTTGCCAATCTTGGTGTTCTCTGGCAAATGCCAAAGATCCTGCACGGTGTTGGGCTGTAAGCACAACCCCCACCTGTGGACGTCGGGCCCTCATACCACCCTCTGTTTCTGACCATTTGAGCAGACACATGCACATTTGTGGCCTGCTGGAGGTCATTTTGCAGGGCTCTGGCAGTGCTCCTCCTGCTCCTCCTTGCACAAAGGCGGCGGAAGTGGTCCTGCTGCTGGGTTGTTGTCCTCCTACGGCCTCCTCCACGTCTCCTGATGTACTGGCCTGTCTCCTGGTAGCGCCTCCATGCTCTGGACACTACGCTGACAGACACAGCAAACCTTCTTGCCACAGCTCGCATTGATGTGCCATCCTGGATGAGCTGCACTACCTGAGCCACTTGTGTGGGTTGTAGACTCCGTCTCATGCTACCACTAGAATGAAAGCACCGCCAGCATTCAAAGGTGACCAAAACATCAGCCAGGAAGCATAGGAGATGAGAAGTGGTCTGTGGTCCCCACCTGGAGAACCACTCCTTTATTGGGGGTGTCTTGCTAATTGCCTATAATTTCCACCTGTTGTCTATTCCATTTGCACAACAGCATGTGAAATGTATTGTCAATCAGTGTTGTTTCCTAAGTGGACAGTTTGATTTCACAGAAGTGTGATTGACTTGGAGTTACATTGTGTTGTTTAAGTGTTCCCTTTATTTTTTTGAGCAGTGTATATATATACACACACACACAGAGTGTACAAAACATTAGGAACACTTGCTCTTTCCATGACAGCCTGACCAGGTGAATCCAGGTGACCTGTGATTTCTTCAACCACCCCTGCTGCTAAGCATGGCAGCCGGGATGACATAACAGGAGAGGAGAACATGAGGGGAATGCCTTTAAAGTATTTTATCTCAAGCAGTGTTTGAAGAAGAGTTTGAAGAGTCTAAAACAAGAATACATCTGAGAATCCTATTGGATGAAGATGATGATGAAGTTTGAGAGGGGAAATAGGAAGCACCAGGCAGCATAGCAGACTAGTATGGCCCAATGCAGGGCATAAGGACAGGGAAAGGGACAGAACACTGCTACCTGAATGAGGTGAGAGGAGCTGCGTAAAGAAAAAACAGGGATCTCACAATGCGCTGTACCAAAGAGAATGTATCACATCAAGAATGTTGGGCTGATTTGAATAGTGTTACATTTATACGAAAAACAACAAGTACCCACTCATCAGGAATGCACCGTTATCTATCACTTGTTGTCTCTAGTGGTCTATCAACTGATGTGTGTATGCTATGGATGTGTCCTTAGCTGTAACTGTTGCCCTAGTGCAAAGCATTGTTTGAGCTGTAATCACGAAGTACGCTTGTCCATGCATCTGCGAGTTGCGTTCGTGTGTGTGCTTGTAGGAGGAGAGTGTTCGCATGTGAAAGTCGGAGAGAGTGTGTGTGTGTGCATTGATCAAAGTCTATCCCCTCTGGTGCGGCTTTGGTTACTGACTGACAGAGCATGGAGAGAAGGGAGAGAAGGGAGAGAGGAGGGAGGGAGCGACAGACTCGGGGGATAATACCCTAGAAGGGAGTCTAATGATCCAAGATAATTGGATCTGTTGTTGCATTCTGTAGTTAAGAATGGCAGCTCTGTTGAAAGGCAACACTGGTGTAATCTGGGCTCTCTCCAGTATCACCAGGCTCCAGGTGATTATCCACTCAACGCTACGTTCACTCCTGATTTCATCACTTAATCATCTCTGGAGATTAGGAATGAACAGGTTTTCTCCTCAAAAAGTCTTGGAGAAAAAATGTGATCTTTGGTCAAAATACTATTCAATGATTATGAAGGGTTGATTCAATGTCATGATATGATTGCTGCAATTTTCTGTTACAACGATTATTATTATCTCAACCAATACATTGGCATCTTAACCAATATATTGGTTATTTCAACCAATACATTGTTTGGGTAACAGTTTAGTTGTCTTTATGGCTTGTAGTAACTGAGTAACTACTTTGGTATCTCAAAAATTGTATTACTCAGATAAACATAGCAACTATACAGAACAAAAATATAAATGCACCATGCAACAATTTCAAAGATTTTACTGAGATATATATGTACTATATGAGGAAATCAGTCAGTTGAAATAAATTCATTAGGCCCTAATCTATGGATTTCACATGACTGGGAATACAGATACTGTCACGCCCTGACCTTAGAGATCCTTATTATTCTCTATGTTTGGTTAGGTCAGGATGTGACTCGGGTGGGAAAATCTATGTTTTCTATTTCTTTGTTTTTGGCCGAGTGTGGTTCCCAATCAGAGGCAGCCGTCTATCGTTGTCTCTGATTGGGGATCATATATAAGTTGTCATTTACCTTTTGGTTTTTGTGGGATCTTGTTTTCTGTTTAGTGTCTGTGCCTGACAGAACTGTGCGCTTTCGTTTTTGCCTTTTGGTATTTTGTTTAAAGTGTTTTATGAATAAAAGTATCATGAACACTTTCCACGCTGCGCCTTGGTCTACTTCTACCACCAACGAGAGCCGTTACAGTTGAAGTCGGAAGTTTACATACACCTTAGCCAAATACATTTAAACTCAGTTTTTCACAATTCCGTTAGGATCACCACTTTATTTTAAGAATGTGAAATGTCAGAATAATAGTAGAGAGAATGATTTATTTCACCTTTTATTTCTTTCATCACATTCCCAGTGGGAGAGAAGTTTACATACACTCAATTAGTATTTGGTAGCATTGCCTTTAAATTGTTTAACTTGGGTCAAACGTTTTGGGTAGCCTTCCACAAGCTTCCCACAATAAGTTGGGTGAATTTTTGCCCATTCCTCCTGACAGAGCTGGTGTAACGGAGTCAGGTTTTTAGGCCTCCTTGCTTGCACACGCTTTTTCAGTTCTGCCCACAAATTTTCTATTGGATTGAGGTCAGGGCTTTGTGATGGCCACTCCAATACCTTGACTTTGTTGTCCTTAAGCTATTTTGTCACAACTTTGGAAGTATGCTTGGGGTCATTGTCCATTTGGAAGACCCATTTGCGACCAATCTTTAACTTCCTGACTGTTGTCTTGAGATGTTGCTTCAATATATCCACATAATTTTCCTGCCTCGTGATGTCATCTATTTTGTGAAGTGCACCAGTCCCTTCTGCAGCAAAGCACCCCCACAACATGATGCTGCCACCCCCGTGCTTCACGGTTGGGATGGTGTTCTACGGCTTGCAAGCCTCCCCCTTTTTCCTTCAAACATCACGATGGTCATTATGGCCAAACAGTTCTATTTTTGTTTCATCAGACCATAGGACATTTCTCCAAAAAGTACGATCTTTGTCCCAATGTGCAGTTGCAAACCGTAGTCTGGCTTTTTTTATGGTGAATTTGGAGCAGTGGCTTCTTCCTTGCTGAGCGGCCTTTCAGGTTATGTTGATATAGGACTTGTTTTACTGTGGAAATAGATACTTTTGTACCTGTTTCCTCCAGCATCTTCACAAGGTCCTTGAAATACATCCACAGGTACACCTCCAATTAGCCTATCAGAAGCTTCTAAAGCCATGACATAATTTTTGGGAATTTTCCAAGCTGTTTAAATGCACAGTCAACTTAATGTATGTAAACTTCTGACCCACTGGAATTGTGATACAGTGAATTATAAGTGAAATAATCTTTCTGTAAATAATTGTTGGAAAAATTACTTGCGTCATGCACAATGTAGATGTCCTAACCGACTTGCCAAAACTATAGTTTGTTAACAAGAAATTTGTGGAGTGGTTGAAAAACTAGTTTTAATGACTCTAACCTAAGTGTATGTAACTTCTGACTTCAACTGTATGCATCTGTTGGTCACAGATACCTTAAAAGAAATGGGCCTTACAATGGGCCTAAGGATCTCGTCATGGTATTTCTGTGCATTCACATTGCCATCGCTAAAATTTAATTGTGTTCGTTGTCAGTAGCTTATGCCTGCCTATACCATAACCCCACCGCCACCATGGGGCACTCTGTTCACAACGTTGACGTCAGCAAACCCCTCGTCCACATGACATCATAAACATGGTCTGAGGTTGTGGTGCCGGTTGGAAGTGCTACCAAATTCTCTAAAACGATGTTGGAAGCAGCTTATGGTCGAGAAATTGACATTAAATTGTCTGGCAACAGCTCTGGTGGACATTCCTGTAGTCAGCATGACAATTGCAGGCTCCCTCAACACTTGAGACATCTGTGGCATTGTGTTGTGTGACAAAACTGCACATTAGAGGGGCCTTTTATTGACCCCAGCACAAGGTGCACCTGTGCAATGATCATGCTGTTTAATCAGCTTCTTGATATGCCACACCTGTCAGGTGGATGGATTATCTTGGAAAAGGAGAAATGCTCACTAACATGGACGTAAATACATTTGTGCACAAAATGTGAAAGAAATAAGCTTTTTGTGTATGGAAAATTTCTGGGATCTTTTATTTCAGCTCATGAAACATGGGACCAATACTTTACATGTTGCGTTTATATTTTTGTTCAGTGTAGATAAGCTTAATGAAAGAATGATCGAATTGGAATGTTAGAAAACCATTCAAATTCTGGCTGTCATATCATTTACTAGTTACTATGTAATTACACAAATCCAAGATACATCTAACTGTATGGTATCTGTTAAACTTAATGACATTTTGGTCAATATTTGTGTTGAAGTATATAATAATGTAAACCTAGATTTGGGATTAAGACCTCTCTGTGTTGTGAGTCCTTTTATCCTCCCTCACACCTACTGAACTACTCAAGACAAGACTAGTATAACACGGCTTGGTTAAAATGAATGAGGGGACAGCTAGACAGAGAAACAAACAGACAGTAATATTCTCTTCCACAGATCATTCCACACCCAATGATGGATTGTACCAGACACAGACGGTATTTCGTAAAAATATCATGTCATAGATCCCTCCGGAACTTTCATTACGCACACCTGGCCCCTATTCCCAGGGATTAGTGTGTCCTTGGTTTACCATTGTCCTGTCGATTATTGTTAATATGTCCGTTGGTCGTGTGAGTACCTGTGCTCTGTGTTTTGGGCGTTCGTGCCCTTGTGGATTGCGCAGATGATTACGGGTCTCGTCCCGTGTGATAATCATTGTGCGCATGTGTTATTTATTCGAGGTACACCTCGCTCTTTTGTTTTGGGTTTCTACCCTGTGTTTTGTTACATGTTTGTTTGGTCTTCGTCCCTGTGCCTTTACACAGCACGCCTTAATTTGGGCTTAATAAAAAAAACTATTACGCATTCCTGCGCCTGTCTCCCGATCCTTCATGCCAGCGTGACACATCACCCTATTGGTGCCCTTTGCCACAAATGGGCTGGGCTTGGCAGGAAGCAACAGCAGCAAGAATACACACTTCACCATGGGAATGTAACAGCACAGCTGAACTGAACACTTGTCTGACGTCTTACAGCGCCCCCTGGCGAGAGCGTGCACTCTAACTACATTATGCTGGGAAGAGACATGAGTAAAATTGGATTCCATCATTTGTCAAGAGGAGAGTCAACACTATGTTCCTGGGTGTATTGTCCACAGTACGATTTCTGACAGATGTTGATTGAGTCTGCCATCCTTTGCGTTGACAGTTTTGACAGCTCCAGTCATGTTTGTATGTATACCTCACAGGTTTCTGTACACATGAAGAGATAATGTCCTTTACAAAAAAGATGAGAGGAGGGCCATGTACTTCTCATCAAATCACTGCACATTCACATACACCTGGATAATCAGATGCACAGTCTGGATGTTGTAACTAAACTCCTTTTATTAGTTTCCCACATGTTGACATCTGAAGAATAAGTCCTCTGTTGCCCGTGCCACCATGGAGACAGTGAGAAGTGAGGGGGCAATCATTTTCACTGGAAAGGTAGAGCTGAAATGCACACTACTGTACCAAACAGAGGCCTCTCTATGCATACACTTCACAAAAATACAAAGTGGCACTGTTGGAAACACACTCAGGTAATACCCAGAGGCCAGAGTCCTTCACATTTGCAACTAAAAGTACATCCCTGAAACTCTGTCCGTGTGGAAATCTGATTGTGATGTATTTCTCCTGTCGGTGTAGGAGGTGCATGCCCCCGGGATGGTTAGTGGTTCACTATGGACGTAATGGTATCAGAGTTAAATTAAGACATAAATAACTTCAAAGGGCTCTTTAACGTAGGCGTGTACACAGGGGTAAACTGTGGAAGAGATAGACAAATATCTCACCCATTAAGGATAATTACAAAGTTAAAGACTGGGATTCTGGGACAGGGGTATTGTACTTTAGGAATAGCTGGCCGCTCCCACAGGGTAGCCAGAAGTTTACAGAGAGGGATGTTTGGCTGATGAGAAAGGAGGATTAGACACACAATGTCACATAAGGTGATGAGTGGCATTGAAAGAGGTTTAATTTACATTCTGCAGTGAAAAAAATGCTTTCCAATTGGGTGATGTTGCTACTACAAAGACATAAAGACAAGCACATTGCCAACGTAAAAACCATGCAGGCCTACTCAGGTAAGTGCAAAAGATGATGAGACTCTTCTTTTGCTCTGTCAAACTCCTCCTCCTCGTCAGTGCTACTGAAGTTTTGTTGAAGGTAAAAAACGCGCTAAGAATATGTGATGCCAGGTCAAAGATGGTTAATAAATTAAGATAGTTCACTCAGGCCGTTTACCATTGAAAAAAATGCAAGTTCCGGTCTACTTAACTGGGTGTGTCTCCCATAGACAGTAATGTGTCTCCCATAGACAGTAATGCAGTGAAAAAACGGGTGAACAAACAGCGAGTGGGGTGTCTCGCTTCCTATTCCTTCTTTGGCCAGGCTGCGCAGTGTCTGCCATACTTCCTGAAACACCTGTTTGTCAGTAAGTGGGCACTGGACAGGCACAGCGGAGCAAATGAGTTACACAAAAACATGGACGACGAGTCCCTGGAATGCAAAATTTGACTAGACTTTACCATTTATTCTAATTGTTCTAAACCCCTACCTCATTTTACTAAAATGGTTCGGCAACAACATATGAGTATACGCTTGAACATTGTATTGTTTCAGTATTTAATGGTTTGTTTTGGTGAGTACAACACTCGTTTGTCGAGCTCGTTTTCAATGTCACAGATCGCCGAATTTGCGACACAAACAAATAAACACAAACATTCGGGTTGTGGGTGTTTTATAGAATCCTGAATTTGTACCCTGTATAATTGTCTAGGCCTACTGTTTTTATCCTACAGACTCATTCATTGTGAATTATTGTTAGAATTATTATAATACGCCAAATGTTTACCTTCACATTTAACATAATATATACAACATTTTGATTAGGCTACTATGTATCCATTTGTGAATAGCCACTACCAAATAATTATACTGCATGTTCACAACAAACCAAATTGCGTCTATGTTCCTTACAACAGGAATGCAGTACCCTGTCATGTGAAATTCATGAGACCCATGGCTTTGACCTTTTTCCTTGTTTTCAATTTCACTCACGTTTTGTTATTGAGTTTAAAGTAGCCTGCGTGCAATGCAAGCATCCATGATCTATAACTGTGAATATGACTCTTGGGTGAGGTCTATTGACATTGATCAGATTTATATAACAATTCATATTCGGATATTTACTGGTTGGACAGTAGGAGGAGTCATTTCCTGTATGTTTGAGACATATGTGGATAAATGCCAATGGGTTGCCAACTTTCCCATCAACAATTTGAATGTCAACAGCTATCAAGCATCTGTTACTCAAGGCTCTTCAGCTTGAAATATTATTATTTATTATTATTTTAAATTTTTTTGCTACCATGGTTATGAGATTAGCTTGTTCATTTTCGGTCAACTTTACAATGAGGTCTTTTTAAATAGTGCAGGATTTCTGCATATTAACCCAATGTAGATCACAGTGCTCAGACTGTCTCTGTGTCCATAGAGTTTTTTGGAAAAAAATGTCTGCTTTGGATGTGACCTTCACTTGTCTCTGTGGGGACAGTGTACAAAAGCTTGCAGTTGAAGTCGGAAGTTTACATACACCTGAGCCAAATACATTTAAACTCAGTTTTTCACAATTCCTAACATTTAATCCTAGTAAAAATTCCCTGTCTTAGGTCAATTAGGATCACCACTTTATTTAAAAATGTGAAATGTCAGAATAATAGTAGAGAGAATGATTTATTTCAGCTTTTATTTCTTTCATCACATTTCCAGTGGCTCAGAAGTTTACATACACTCAATTAGTATTTGGTAGCGTTGCCTTTAAAATGTTTAACTTGGGTCAAACTTTCTGGAAGCCTTCCACAAGCTTCCCAAAATAAGTTGGGTGAATTTTGGCCCATTCCTCCTGACAGAGCTGGTGTAACGGAGTCAGTTTTGTAGGCCTCCTTGCTCACACATGCTTTTTCAGTTCTGCCCACAAATGTTCTATAGGATTGAGGTCAGGGCTTTGTGATGGCCACTCCAATACCTTGACTTTGTTGTCCTTAAGCCATTTTGCCACAACTTTGGAAGTATGGGGTCATTGTTCATTTGGAAGACCCATTTGCGACCAAGCTTTAATTTCCTGACTGATGTCTTGAGATGTTGCTTCAATATATCCACATAATTTTCCTGCCTCGTGATGCCATCTATTTTGTGAAGTGCACCAGTCCCTCCTACAGCAAAGCACTACATGATGCTGATTCACGGTTGGGATGGTGTTCTTCAGCTTGCAAGCCTCCCCCTTTTTCCTCCAAACATAATGATGGTCATTATGGCCAAACAATTCTATTTTCGTTTCATCAGACCATAGGACATTTCTCCAAAAAGTACGATCTTTGTCCCCATGTGCAGTTGCAAACTGTAGTCTGGCTTTTTTTATGGCGATTTTGGAGCAGTGGCTTCTTCCTTGTTGAGTGGCCTTTCAGGTTATGTCGATATAGGACTTGTGTTACTGTGGATATAGATACTTTTGTACCTGTTTCCTCCAGCATCTTCACAAGGTCCTCTGCTGCTGTTCTGGGATTGATTTGCACTTTTCGCATCAAAGTACGTTCATCTCTAGGAGACAGAACATATCTCCTTCCTGAGCGGTATGACGGCTGCGTGGTTCCATGGTGTTTATACTTGCGTACTATTGTTTGTACAGATGAACGGGGTACCATCAGGCATTTGGGAATTGCTCCCAAGGATGAACCAGACTTGTGGAGGTTTACACATTTTTTCTGAGGTCTTGGCGGATTTCTTTTGATTTTCCCATGATGTCAAGTAAAGAGGCACTGAGTTTGAAGGTAGGCCTTGAAATACATCCACAGGTACACCTCCAATTAGCCTATCAGAAGCTTCTAAAGCAATGATGACTTTTTCGAGAATTTTCCAAGCTGTTTAAAGGCACAGTCAACTTAGTGTATGTAAACTTCTGACCCACTGGAATTGTGATACAGTGAATTATAAGTGAAATAATCTGTCTGTAAACAATTGTTGGAAAATTACGTGTCATGCACAAAGTAGATGTCCTAACCGACTTGCCAAAACTATAGTTTGTTAACAAGACATTTTTGGAGTGGTTGAAAAACGAGTTTTAATGACTCCAACTTAACTGTATGTAAACTTCTGACTATCTACTTATCTACTTGCTCATAGGCAGAAGAATTGTTATGTACTGTTGAAATCTGAATCTCTGAATCACATGCAGACCTAGTCCCGTGTAGCTCAGTTGGTAGAGCATGGTGTTTGCAACACCAGGGTTGTGGGTTCGATTCCCACGGGGGACCAGTACGGAGAAAAAATGTATGAAATGTATGCATTCACTACTGTAAGTTGCTCTGGATAAGAGCGTCTGCTAAATGCCTAAAATGTAAATGTAACCTACAATATGCTGTATGTTAAATGATACGTTTGCATTTCCCTGTGTGGGTTGGAAATCACATGGAAAATACAGTATTGAATCTTTGGGGGTGGGCCTGTTTTGAAATGTAACACACATTATTTAAATCTTTTGTCTTTTAATTTTTTTTTACATTGCACAATGTCTGCGTTGGCGACGCTCGTCACAAGGAATACTACTACTACTACTGTAGGATGTGTTGTTATTGCCATGTTTGCTGACAGTTGATGGAAAGATCAACAGCTTTTGTTGCTCGCTTGCCAATCCAGGAAGTGGTAAAGGACTATTTTACATGTGCCACTTGTACATACACTTGTTATGTAAATCGTTAGAAAATCAGCTCCTCCTCAATTTCTACACATTATACAACGGGTGTGCAGTACTTGGTTCGTAGGCATGTTCTAGGCAGAACAGCTATTAAATGGTTGAGATTTTGATTCATTGTTTGGAATGCTTGTGGTTGTTATGTCTGTATGCTGCCAATGCCAGACTGTCAATGAAAAGATAACAATGAAACAAGGTAAGAGAGAGAGAACTAGGACACTGTTACTGCTGCAGCTATTCTTGAGTCGTCTGGTAGTCTTGTTGTCAGATGATGCCAGGGAAACAATGTCTCCCATGGAAAATGCATTAGATTGTGTAATTCCAATTAATGCCAGGCAGTGTACAGAAGTTTTAATGTTGCCTTTAGGGGTACCTTTGACATTGTGATTATATGCAATTGTAAAATGAGACCTTTAGCTTTATTCTGTTTAATTTAGTTTTATTTATGTGAACTACCTTTCTTCCAAATTATTAATCTTTTGACTATCACAATGTATTTTGTTCCCAACTGGATTTCACTCAACATTCTGTACAATTGTCTGCCCTTCCTCCTCCTGAATCTATCTTCCTCATCTGACCACCTCACCCTCCCTGCCCTGCTGTCTCCCTCAGTGCTGTGCCCTGTGTCAGGCATAACAGTGAGCTCCCCTGCGGAGGTCCATTCTGTGAGGGGTGATGCCGTCACCCTGACTTGCACCTTCACCTCTACCAGCCGAGCCACCAGCCGTATGTCAGTGGACTGGTCCTACAGGCCCCAGACCGGAGGCCCTCCGCAGGCAGTAAGTGCCCACCATAGAAAATTAATCAGTATATTGAGTTGATTGATAATAAAGCGCACATTGAATGAAGAATTATTGTGCTTTTACGCCCTGGCATGGGTACACTCAATATGGCTGCCGCCGGCCCTCCCATCCCAATACATTGACTTGAATTGTGATGCCCGTTAGAGTAATTCTATTTCTATAGTACCCTTAACCCCTGGAAATATGTCAGAGACCCCAGGCAGTTAGGGGCAGGAATCAGGATCACTATCCTACATCTTGGTGATGTGGTAAATGTATGTTAAGTTGCGGTCAGGTCTCCGACACCAAAGCTCCAATTTCCTTGTCGATACTCTTAGCAGCTGACCGCGTAAGTTTTTAATTCCATTTGGAGGGCCGATAATGTATACGCTATGTAGTTGTTGGCATATCATATCCTATAGGAGCACTCAGCGCTAATGTGCTTCGGCTCCCTTGATGGGGTGATAGGAGCTGTTGGTTTAGTCATTAAGATGTAGTAGTCAGGCCTACTGCTATGTCAGTGTCAGCAGATAGTGTGGGCTGTTACGTCACTAACACAAACTCTTCATCCTAGGTGTGTGTCGGCTGTATAAGCATAGCAGGGGTTGGTTTAAATTCTTTATTTACTCGAACAAGTTTGTTCTGTGCAACTATAGACGGACAAGGAAACGTGTATCACTTTTTGCCGCATAGCCCAACAGAGCTAGCCAACACAACAGAGCTAGCCAACACAACAGCGCTAGAGAGTGAATTTGTCTCTCATAGTACATTTATTTCCATCCAATTTCATTAGCGGATTCGGACACTTTTATTGCCACAATCGTATATCAAAAGGCACTGTGAATAAGTATTTGAAAACTCAATCAGAAATATCATTTATCAGCCAATGCTTGAGAACTATGAATTGGTGGTGGGCTTCAGTCTCCCTGCATAATTATCGATATCTTGATGAGAATGAATTTCCAGGGTTGAAAAGGCAGCTCAAAATGTCCAACGATTAAATCACATATACGGATAGCACATAAACGGATAGCAAGGAAGGACTTGGATGGCTTGTGATTAAATTCCTCTGAATGACACTGAATGAACACCTCCAGTCAATCAATGTCCTGTATAAGACATGAGCAAATCAATTCAATATCCATTTTGATGGCCATGATCCACCAGGTTTTTATTTGGTGAGTCACTACCATTACGGTAACCACAAAGCTTGTAGTTCAGTTGGTAGAGCATGGTGTTTGCAACACCAGGGTTGTGGGTTCGATTCCCACGGGGGGCCAGCACAGAACAAAAAAAAAATGTATGAAATGTATGCATTCACTACTGTAAGTTGCTCTGGATAAGAGCGTCTGCTAAATGATGTAAATGTAACCACAGACCCTAACATTTGCACCCTGAAAGACAGTTTCCCGGACCCAAATTAGTCCTGGATTGAAAATCATTCAATGATGAGTCTACATTGAAAGTGAGTTTTAGTCCAGGACTAGCTTTAATCTGTGTCTGGCTTTGAATGTTTCCGAGGTACTTGGCTAGTTGTAACCTGTCTGAGGTTGGCCTAAGTATCTGTCTGGGTTGACTGGGTGCAGTGATTGACAGCACACTAAATCCAGTCTCAGCTCTATGGCTGTCTGAACTGAAGTGCCTCCTGGAGAGCCCAGCCCATACAGAGCTATAAAACAATATAACTGCTAAGCAACATTGATTGTTAACAGGCCTGCCGTGTGTTGGTCTTTGTGTATATATTCCTGTGCCGTTTATACACTGTATAATTTGTTTTCTTCAATGTGGCTCTTTGACACTTCTTATTGTCTATTTGTCGGTGTGTTGCCGTCTGATGAGTAAAGCCCTATTTTAGCTTCAACTTTATTCAAACCCCTTTTTGAAGCCATTCCCAGCCTTCTACCCCTGCTACTTTTCGAAACGCGGTAAATGTTAGTGTGATTGATGCAGTATTTCTGTTGTCTGTGTCTTGTAAAGTGGCTCTGTTGTTGCCAAGGTCTGAGTAACACTGTCCTAACCCTATGCCCAGAGTCATCACAATCTCTCCTCTCCTCTTTGTTCCCCAGTTCTTCCACTTCTCCTCTCTGGTGTTCCCACCGCGGGACGGCCAGTTTAATGGGCGTGTGAAGTGGCTGGGTAGCCCGGCCCGGGGCGAGGCCTCCATCCAGCTCCTCAACGCCTCCCTCAGCGACAACGGCACCTACACCTGCTCCGTCAGGAACCCCCCCGACGTCCACGGATTCCCCACCTCACAGACCGTCCTCACCGTGACGCCCGAAGGTGAGGCAATTCCTCAGAGAAATGTATATTTAGGGCCAAATTCTAACTTGAGATGGGTGCATGTGAATCATGCACTGATGTTAATAGGACTTTTGAGAACATTTTCCAGTAAGAACATTTGTGTGCGTCTCAAGTCAGAATTTGTCCCGTAATTGAGAGGCAGGAGTTTAAGATTTGTTAGTAAAGGTGATTGTGGGTTCACCCTGTTGACCTTAGCAATGATGACGTGTAGAACATGACTGTGTGGGAATTGTGGCACTGGGGAGATTTACTTCTCATTGGGCAGTAAAACCTACATCGTGTTCAATGTTGGTATGGTCGGCCACATTTATTGATGCCTTTTCGAATACTTCTAGAGTTCAGTACGTGTGCATTGGCACATTTTTCACAAAGCTAAAACAATCCATCTTTTAGAAGCTTTTGAGGACAGGATGCAGATTTATTTTAAGGGTTTATTAAAGCAATTGCACACGAAGGCGTGCTGAACTACCTTTTTAGTACGGCTGTGCTGCCGTCATAGGTACAAGGCGGATCTCGTAACTAAAGAGATTAAGGAATCTTAACAGTCTCCACTTTGTGCTGACACGGAGTGTGTATGTGGTTATGATGAACCCTCTCCTCTCCACAGTGCTAGCGGTTCACTTCTCGGACGTGGCGGTGCTTTTAGCCTTCATCCTGCTTCCTTCCGCCATCATCACGCTGGCTCTGCTGGGTCGCATGTGCTGCCCTCCGAGGGACAAGAGCCAGGCCCAGGGTTACCAATCCCCCATTGAGGTCACATCTGGGTGAGTGGATTTACTCCTCAATCAGTGCACCAGTTCTTCAGGGCCTCCTAGACATATGGACATATGGCTTTAAAGAAGTGATATGGTTTTGGTAAAGAGAGCCCCCATCGCTGACTTGCTGAGTGGACACTATGGGTTTTTCTCAATTAATCTTTCCTTGATTCCTTTCATCCTCTCTCCTCGCCTCCTTCTCAAAACGCATTGGAGAAGAGGGTCCGAGGGGAGGGTCAGTGGACCTTCTCCTCCAATTTCGATTGAAAAGAAGCCGAGCAGAGATGACGCGAGGAATCAAGGAAAGATCAATTGAGAAACGGCCTTGAGCCAATATAGCAAATTGCTAATGCTGACTGTTTTGTGATTTGACCAGTTTGAACTCTACCATCTTTTTGACAGAGAGGAGACTGGCTTCAAGCAGATCCACAGAAAGGAGAAAAACATGACTTGCTGCCACATATATTTGCTGGTATGGCATGTTTCTTTTTGCTTATGAATTAGTTAGGGGCACATGTCTAGCCCGATCAATTTCAAATCATGTATTTGTCACATGCGCCAAATTCAACAGTGAAATGCTTACTTACAAGCCCTTAACCAAAAATGCAGTTTTAAGAAAAAATAAGTGTTAAGTAACAAATAATTAAAGAGCAGCAGTAAAATAACAATAGCGAGGCTATGTACAGGGGGTACCGGTGCGGGGGCACTGGTTAGTCGAGGTTATTGAGGTAATATGTACATGTAGGTAGAGTTAATGTGACTATGCATAGATAATAAACAGAGAGTAGTAGCAGCAGTGTAAAAGAGAGGGGGGGGGGGGTAATGCAAATAGTCTTGGTAGCCATTTGATTAGCTGTTCAGGAGTCTTATTGCTAGGGGTAGAAGCTGTTAAGAAGTCTTTTGGACCTTGACTTGGCGCTCCGGTACCACTTGCCATGCGGTAGCAGAGAGAACAGTCTATGACTAGGGTGGCTGGAGTCTTTGATAGACACCGCCTGGTATAGAGGTCCTGGATGGCAGGAAGCTTGGCCCCGGTGATGTACTGGGCCGTACGCACTACCTTCTGTAGTGCCTGGCGATCGGTGTCCGAGCACTTGCCATACCAGGCAGTGAAGCAACCAGTCAGGATACACTCGAAAGGTATAGCTGTAGAACTTTTTGAGGATCTGAGGACCCATGCCAAATCTTTTCAGTCTCCTGAGGGGGAATAGGCTTTGTCGTGCCCTCTTCACGACTGTCTTGGTGTGCTTGGACCATGATAGTTTGTTGATGATGTGGACACCAAGGAACTTGAAGCGCTCAACCTGCTCCACGACAGCCCCGTCGATGAGAATGAGGTCGTGCTCAGTCCTCCTTTTCCTGTAGTCCACAATCATCTCCTTTGTCTTGATCATGTTGAAGGAGAGGTTGTTGTCCTGGCACCACATGGCCAGGTCTCTGACCTCCTCCCTATAGGATGTCTCATCGTTGTCGGTGATCAGGCCTACCACTGTTGTGTCATCGGCAAACTAAATTATGGTGTTGGAGTTGTGCCTGGCCATGCAGTCATGAGTGAACAGAGAGTACAGGAGGGGACTGAGCATGCACCCCTGAGGGGCCCCCGTGTTGAGGATCAGTGTGGCGGCTGTGTTGTTACCTACCCTTACCACCTGGGGGCGGCCCATCAGGAAGTCCAGGATCCAGTTGCAGAGGGAGATGTTTAGTCCCAGGGTCCTTAGCGTAGTGATGAGCACTATGGTGTTGAATGCTGAACTGTAGTCAATGAATAGCATTCTCACATAGGTATTCCTTTTGTCCAGGCGGGAAAGGGCAGTGTGGAATGCAATAGAGATTGCATCATCTGTGGATCTGTTGGGGCGGTATGCAAATTGAAGTGGTCTAGGGTTTCTGGGATAATGATGTTGATGTGAGCCATGACCAGCCTTTCAAAGCACTTCATGTTTCAGACATTAGTGCTATGGTCAATAGTCATTTAGGCAGGTTACCTTCGTGTTCTTGGGCACAGGAACTATAGTGATCTGCTTGAAACATATTGGTATTACAGACTCAGTCAGGAACAGGTTGAAAATGTCAGTGAAGGCACTTGTCAGTTGGTCAGCGTATGCTCAGAGTACACATCCTGGTAATCCGTATGGCACTGCCGTCTTGTGAATGTTGTTCACCTGTTTTAAAGGTCTTACTCACATCTGCTACGGAGAGCGTGATCACACAGTCGTCCGGAACAGATGATGATCTCATGCATGTTTCAGTGTTACTTGCCTCGAAGCAAGCATTGAAGTAATTTATCTCGTCGGGTATGCTCGTGTCACTGGGCAGCTCACGGCAGGGCTTCCCTTTGTAGTCTGTAATAGTTTGCAAGCCCTGCCACATCCAACGAGCGTCGGAGCTGGTGTAGTACAATTCAATCTTAGTCCTGTATTGACACTTTGCCTGTTTGATGGTTTGTCGGAGGGCATAGTGGAAGTTCTTATAAGCGTCTGGGTTAGAGTCCCGCTCCTTGAAATCGGCAGCTCTACCCTTTAGCTCAGTGCAGATGTTGCCTGTAAACCATGGCTTCTGGTTGGGGTATGTACGTACAGTCACTGTGGGGACGACGTGATCGATGCACTTATTGATGAAGCCAGTGACTGATGTGGTGTACTCCTCAATGCCATCGGAAGAATCCTGGAACATCCTCCAGTCTGTGCTAGCAAAACAGTCCTGTAGCTTAGCATCTGCTTCATCTGACCACTTCTTTTTACTGAGTCACTGGTGCTTCCTGCTCCAGAATCAGGAGGAGAGAATTATGGAAAAACATCACCACAGCATGATGCTGCCACCACCATGCTTCACTGTGGGGATGGTTTTCTTCGGGTGATGAGAGGTGTTGGGTTTGCGCCAGACATAGAGTTTTCCTTGATGGCCAAAAAGCTACATTTTAGTCTCATCTGACCAGAGTACCTTCTTCCATATGTTTGAGGAGTCTCCCACATGCCTTTTGGCGAACACCAAACATGTTTGCTTATTTTTTTCTTTAAGCAATAGCTTTTTTTCTGGCCACTCTTCTGTAAAGCGCAATTCTGTGGAGTGTACGGCTTAAAGTGGTCCTATGGACAGATACTCCAATCTCCGCTGTGGAGCTTTGCAGCTCCTTCAGGGTTACCTTTCGTCTCTTTGTTGCCTCTCTGATTAATGCCCTCCATGCCTGGTCTGTGAGTTTTATTGGGCGACCCTCTCTTAGCAGGTTTGTTGTGGTGCCATATTCTTTCCATTTTTTAATAATGGATTTAATGGTGCTCTGTGGGATGTTAAAAGTTTCAGATATTTTTTTTATAACCCAACCCTGATCTGTACTTCTCCACAACTTTGTCCCTGAGCTGTTTGGCGAGCTCCTTGGTCTTCATGGTGCCGCTACCTTGGTGGTGCCCCTTGCTTAGTTGTGTTGCAGACTCTGGGGCCTTTCAGAACAGGTGTATATATATACTGAGATCATGTGACACTTAGATTGCACACAGGAGGACTTTATTTAACTAATTATGTGACTTCTGAAGGTAATTGGTTGCACCAGATCTTTTTTAGGGGCTTCATAGCAAAGGGGGTGAATACATATGCACAAACCACTTTTCCATTTCTTTAGTTTTTTCTTAATTTCACTTCACCAATTTGGACTATTTTGTGTAGTCCATTACATGAAATCCAAATAATAAAAATCCATTTAAATTACAGGTTGTAATGCAACTAAATAGGAAAAAACTGCAAGGGGGATGAATACTTTTGCAAGGCACTGTATGTGCTCGTAGTTCATCTATTTTATTATCCAGTGATTGTACGTTGGGTAATAGGATCGATGGTAAAGGCAGATTACCCACTCGCCGTCGGATCCTTAGGCACCCAGACCTACGTACCCGATATCTCAGTCTCTTTTTCCTGCGAATAATGGGGATGAGGGCCTTGTCTATAGTAAATTCTTCGCGTCCGACTCGTTACAGGGGGAAAAAAAGTATTCTTCCAGTACGAGGTGAGTAATCGCTCTCCTGATATCTAGAAGCTATTTTTGGTCATAGGAGACGGTGGCAGAAACATTATGTACAAAATAAGTTACAAATAACGCAAAAAAAAACCACACAATAACACAATTGGTCAGGAGCAGCCATCTCCTCCGGCGCCATTATAACATACTCTAAATGTAGTTTATGTCTGACAATGTGAGATGTCGATGAAATATTTATCTGTTACCCCACTTCCTGTCTCTAGGATTCTGACTATGAGGATTACTACGTCCACAAAGAGAGGCCTCCGGCTCAGGGAGAGACCATGGCCGAGTCTCAGTGCTAGAGATCCCTGGTGGTGGTGGTCTGTAAGAACAGCGGCCCCCTCCATGCCTTGCCAACGGGAGGGGTTGAACGGAATTCTCACTTACACTGTTAAAAATGCCAAGATTCCTGGACCTGGCTCTGTGGAAGGGGCAGTTTCTCACACACACCTCCCTTCTCTCATGGCTTGTCCACAGCTGATTCTGCTGGTGGGATAAATGTGAATCCTGTGCCAGACACACACACACGTTTAGCACTATACTCTAAACATTTCTGGATGCATTTTCTTATTATGAAGGAGATGCATATATTACTAAGTTATTGTCTGCTTTATAACTTTGGAAATTTAAAATAATTGTTTTTGTACAGCTATTATGAGAGTTTTTTTTGAACTATCGGTCTTCATGGAATCTATTGCTAGAATTGTAGACAATCTTTACCTGTGGCTACATCTGCTTCATTGAGTCCAATTAATATTATTTTAAACATATCTTTAGACTTAGTGTTACATTTAAACCCGTTCCGGAGTGGACATATTATGACCTCACATTCTGAGGTTGAATGAATTTACAGGATTTGATTTACATGTTAGAATTTGGATGTACAGTGTAGTGAATGTTGTTGAATGCATGTATGTGCAAAATGTATTATAATTCTGCTTAATAAAATACATAAACGTTCTTGTCCATTGGTAAAATGGTTGAACTACAGCACATTTTCAATAATGTCGGTCTTTGAACCTAATCTGACTTAAAAATGGCCACCCATGTTGTTTGAAATCCCCATCCATGTTGCTGGTGTGAACTACACTGAACAAAAATATAAACGCAACATGTAAAGTGTTGGTCCCGTGTTTAATGAGCTGAAATAAACGATCCCAGAAATGTTCCATAAGCACAAAAAGCTTATTTCTCAAAAATGGTGTGCCCACATTTGTTTACATCCCTGTTAGTAAGCGTTTCTCCTTTGCCAAGATAATCCATCCACTTGAGAGGTGTGGCATATCAAGAAGCTGGTTAAACAGCATGATCATGACATAGGTGCACCTCATGCTGGGGACAATAAAAGACCTGGCTGCCAAGTTGGTGGGCCTATGCCCTCCAAGGCCCACCCATGGATGCACCCCTGCCTAGTCATGTGAAATCCATAGATTAGGGCCTAGTGAATTTATTGAAATTGACTGATTTCCTTATATGAACTGTAACTCAGTAAAATCTTTGAAATTGTTTCACGTTGCATTTATATTTTTTGTTCAGTATAATAACCAATAGCATTTCAATAAATAGCTTGTCAGATTCATTTTCTCAGTCCAATTGATTTTGTCGTTTCATCCTAAATGATTTACAATACGGTGAAATAATTGTTATTTCCACCCCATTTGAACTACCATGGCAACACATTTGTTTTGGATTCAGTGATTTCATGTACTTCTAGAAGGACCACTGGTTGAGTGTAACTGTAATATTACAGTTTGAACATCTTGAAGAACAATCTGGCCTTAATGGCCATTTACTCTTATGATCTCCACCCGGCACAGCCAGAAGACAACTGGCCACCCCTCAGAGCCTGGTTCCTCTAGGTTTCTTCCTAGGTACCTGACTTTCAATGGAGTTTTTCCTAGCCACCATGCTTCTACATCTGCATTGATTGCTGTTTGAGGTTTTAGGCAGGGTTTTTGTGTAAGCACTTTGTGATATCTGCTGATGTAAAAAGGGCTTTATAAATACATTTGATTGATTGATTGATACAGTCCAAATAATAATAATAGATTGGAGTGGCTGGCTGGCTGGCATGCAGGCCAAAGTGGTGCATGGACATTTAGTAGAATATTGTAATGATTTACCTGTGAGGAGGGGATGTGGCATAATCTTGAAGCACATGTGAGGACAGAGCAGAGCCCCCTGGCTCCTGTCTTCGTGTGTCTGGAATCTGCTCCCACCTCTCTCTCTGGTCAAAGAGGGGGGTGGGGGCTCTCACCACAGCGTGCATTGTGCCTGGTCATCACAACAGATTCTGCGCAAATTTGGGCAGAGAGGAGGGAATGGAGCCTGGCTCCTGCCACACCCGGCCTTCCTCCTCTCCTCCATGGCCACAGCACTGTGAGAGCTGGTACTGTTTCCATGTGAACAGAGCACTGAAGAGAAATTGACGTGTGTAAGCATTAGCACTCTGTTTCACACATCCTCATTGGCAGCAACATGCAGGTGTCTCTGCCAGAACAGGGAATTGGCATAGGTAATTTAGACTGGAGCTTGGTTTATTTATTGATCTTTACTAACAGCACTGACTGAGTGGGATTTAAGCAGGAAAATCTCCTCTTTAATATAAAAGCTATTCAGCAGTACCGCCGTGTAAGGAGGGACTAAAAAAGGGAGAAAAAGCCAAAGAATGGGAATTGTCTGTTGACAGATTGGATGTATTCAATCATTCATACTAGGAGCCGTGTATAGGGTGGGGTTGTAGCTCTCGCTAGTGCAAGGCTGCATGCCGGTCGCCTGTGGAGGAGAGAGGCGGAGGGAGAAGAGGGGGATAGGTTCATCACAGAGCGAGAAGGAGGGGGTGTCAGCGTGAAGAGAGGGAGGGGAAGGAGGGGTTTTAAAGGGTGGGCTTGTAGTCATTGTTAGCCACCAAGTCAGAGAGAGGCGCGAGCAGGCAGACAGTGAGTGTGTGTGCAAATTGTGATGAGTAAAAGCATTAGGCGACTCAGCTGTTGATACAGCCAGTGAGCGTGTGCAAGAGTGCGAGAGCGAGGGAGTGAGAGAGAAGTGTAAGGCAAAAAGGAAGGAAAGAAGGGAAAAGAGAGAAAGGATACTACAAGTATGCTGTGCTGCATAAGAAGAACAAAACCGGTAACTGCTTTCTTTACAGATTCTCTCATTCATATCTGTCAGTTTCAAAATGTGTCTAAATTGTTCAATGTTTGGATTAACTACTTCAGTAACTGAATTGAGGATACGCCTATCTCATTGTCTTGTCTTCTTGGCTCACTGGGACTTCAGTGATGTCTCAGATGAAAAATGGACACGCCTTGTTAATGTAATTATGTTTGAATGAGTGTAGTAGCCACAATGCTTCCAGACCTCATACTGTAATAGCAGTAAGATAAGCCTGTAACATGATGCTGAGGACTTTTATACTATTATCGATTCACTACTTTACACACTGAAAGATGTATTGACAGACACTTGATGCACCTGTTTGCTGCCTTCTGTGATTGCCTTGACTGCTTTGTACTGTAATCAGGATACATGAAGACTGGGGATACTTCCTCCATTGAGCACAATGCTGTCTTAATTACCTTAAGGCTTCTCTTAATTGATGCACTACTAAGAAATCCTATTTCGGTGTTATCTCTAAGAAACAAGAAGATAGAAAGGCATGTTTGCAGAGGAAAAAGGGTGGGGTAAGGCTCCACTGACTAAGACTCAACTCCTCTGGCCACGGTGTCTCCGGGGATTTCAACAGGAAATTAGGACCTTACAGGGATTAGCACGGTTCGGGGGTTAAAAGTGTATATTGTCAATTAGGTCTTCACATGTTTATGGGTGAATACATAGCAGAGAATCGTTTCTCAGAAAAGGAAGGTGTTGTGAATCTACGGGTGGGTCTTGGAGTTGTACAGTATGAGATAGTACCTTGATGTAAGTAGCTAGCAGAAGGTGTTTTTTGTTAGCACAGAGCTATCTATCTGCAGAAGCTATCTAGAGTGATCAGGATTTCATCGGCTTCATAAAGCACTGGATTCCATCAACACCTGATTGCTGCTTAAATGTCAGCATGTATGAGTCATTTTAGCTCAGCCAGGCTGCACATTGCACTGAAGTGGGTGAGGCATCCCTCTCTCTCTCACACAGCTTTAATACTGCATTAAACCCTATCTCCACACAATGCTGTTATCTGAATCGTAACCTAGTCTCACCACAGGGATAACCGCCTCCCATGCAGCATCCAGCCCTTAGACTCTGCTTTCTGCTTTTGAGGACTGGCTAATGAATGAATGAAGTCTGGATTTAGACAGCATATAAATGGTGCAACAAGAGAGATTGCTCTCAGCTTGCTGTTAAAAGCACAGAGAGCTACACACCCATACAGCAGTAGCAGCAACCAGGTTTTTCAACAGAGCCACCAGTGCACGCTGTCAGACCAGCCGTGATTGTGGAGCCTTTGTTCAAACGAGAGAGAGCAGCCTATTTAATTAAATGAGGGTGGCTATTATGGCTCAATATTATCTGGTTGCGAACATCATTCTTGGGGCCATCGAAAACATGTACAACACCGCTCATTAATTCACCGTCCTGGGAATAAGGCGTGTGTCGGAGAGGCATGAGGCTGTGCGGGTAGGTGAATGTATTCTCCTCCACCTGAACCCCCCCCTCTCTCCTGCAAGAGGAGGGAGAGGAGAGGAGACAGCTGGATGAAAGGGTGTGGTGCTGTGTGAGTGGGTAGTAGCAGCTCAGGGAGAATGGGGGAGATTCAGTTGCATTCCCATCCACTAGAAAACCAGACATATTTCTATCAAGATGAGATTTATTCAAGGGTATACCTTTACTGGACATATTGCTACAGACACCATATATTTCTTGGCAGACTTCTTTTTTTACCCTCTCCCTGTCTGGTTTCTGTGGTCGTGTGTAAGTTACACTGTGAGAGCCAAGCTATCTTTTTATTACACACACTGATTCAGTTCAAACACATACAGATCATTAGTGTTGGTTTACTGAGATAAGGGCTGTCTTTGCGTTAGCACGCTGCATTCACCTATGTGGAGGAGCTAGGGAGCGTCTGCTTGAGCGAATAAGAATTAAAAGAGGATACAAATACCGGCTGTGTGCATTTGTGCAAGCAGCAGTCTCATTCCCCTCCTGTGGCAAAGTCCCTAATGGTTTCCAAACTGAGACAGTGGTCTGACGTGGGGGGATGGTGGCTGGCTACCGTTGAAAGATCCATCCATAAACCCACTGTGGGGTGTGGTTCACACAGGGTTGCCCACCCAAGGACAGTGGCTGGGGCCCGAAATGTACAGTTGTCTTTCAGATACCATAGCCTGGCTTTTATTGGTGGTGTATCATCTACAGGCAATCAGCTATCTAAAAGGGCAAATGCAACTAGTGTTCCTGAGAGACAGTTTTGAGATATGCTCGTTTGATGAGTGGAAAGATCATGCACTGAGTGACTAAGGAATCAGATTGTTGTTTGAATACAGTTGTCTGAAGCTGTCTCAGGAGTCTAGGTGTCAGTTGACATGCCGATGCTTTTTAACATCGATTGATTATTCAATTATTTGTAGATCTTCAGTGATTGAGGTTTAGAAGGGATATACTGTAGGTTTGTAGGAAAATACCATTGGAACTGTCTATACAGAACTCTCCCCAGACATCTGATTGGAAGACATTTCCTAATGTCAGATTAAATCAGTTTGACATGGCTCTCAAAATGATGTCCTATATTGCTGTAGGTACATTGGTTAACGTCAGACTTTAACATGCAAATATATTGCTTTGGACATTCTACCATTCATATGTCTGGGAAGTCACCTAGTAGACTATACAAATTCATTGTTTGGTGGGTTGAACGGACAATGTAAATAGGTTGATTGTGGTAAAACTGTTGTAAAATCGGTGTAATGAGTTCTATTCTCCTATTTGAAAAATTATAGCTGGTCTCAATACATTTATCCGAACTAACAAACAAAACCCCCCCTATAATCCCCAAATGGACAATGAAACATCTTCCCTTAATACCAAAATGACGTCATCTCTCGTATTCCCAAAACAGTTTACAATTGAAGTTTAGCAGATGCTCTTATCCAGAGCGACATACATTAGTGAGTGCATACATTTTCCATACTGGTCCTCTGTGGGAATTGAACCCACGACCCTGGTGTTGCAAGCACCATGCTCTACTAAATAAGCCACATGGGACCCACATTTTTTGGGGGGCATTCAAAATGTTCGCCATTTTTAGGAGATGCTCTTATCCAGAGCAACTAGGGTCAAGTGCCTTGTTCAAGGGCACATCGACAGATTGTTAACCTAGTCAGCTCAGGGATTCAAATCAGCGACCTTTTGGTTACTGGCCCAATGCTCTTAACCTCTATGCTACCTGCCGCCCTTCTCAATCGCCATAAGTCATTCTATTTGAGCAAGTGCGTAGACCAAAATTTGGCAATTGTGAGCACCTATGAGATCATGCATATTAAAGATACCATTACGGCTGTGAGGGTGTGCCAGACACACTGTATTCACCTCCTACTCTAACAGTCTATCAAATCTCACTGTTCCATTAGCACATTACTTCACTCCACTCAATTATTCCAAAATAATACATAGTCATAGCTTTAAAAACATTATATATTTGTTGGTAGCAGGTGATTAAGACATCTTTCTCCTCCTAAACGTGCCGCACGCAAGCACGCACGAACACACGCACGCACACACACACACACAGAGAGACCCTGAAAAAAACGCCCTGACCGATGGAACAGCCAGCTCCTCCCTGCTACCCTGATTAGTAACCTGATTTATGGTTTCCTATTGGCTGCTTCCCCAAGGGGTCAGGTGTAATGTCAATCATAGTAACATATAGTCTTTCATAGCCTAAACCAGTAGTTTTCACCCTTTTTTGGTTACCATACCACCAACTGAATTTTGCTTTGCCCAGAGTACACCTGAAGTACCCACTCATGTGCATTTTAACAGTAAGCCTATTGTCTCATGAGTCTTCTCAAGTACCCCCTGTGGATAGGCCAAGTACGACCACGGGTCCTAGTACCCCTGGTTGGGAACCACTGGCCTAAAACAGCAGACAGGGCACTGAGTGATGAGTTACATGTAGCACTCTGGTTGTCAAGGTAACGTTTGATCGTTCGGGGGGAGGATGGCTGTGCATCTTGACGAGGTAGCAACCAAAGATGGACCCACAAAGCAGCTTTCAGGGATCTAGTAACTAAACAATGCTGTACGCCATTACTGATGTTATTATGACTATGTTATTGATGATAGTAACCGATTACACTATCTAAAAACATAGCAAAACCAATACTAATGGGAAATGAGATGAATCATCAAGACGTAACTGATCCACATGCAGCACTCTTTGGCGTATTATGCAACGAGACCAAAAATGTAGCGTATTTGTAACAAGAAGCAAGAATCCCTCTGGAAAACGTCACATTGGGAACATCGTGAAAGACAAAGCATGTAATACTCTTAGCTACATCATAGATTTAGAATCACTGTCTCTTTGATTTGGTTTAGTCCACACTGCCTGTTACGTTTCCTTTACATTGGTTCCCTCTATTATTTTCAGATTAACATAGTTTGTCGGTGTGAGATAAACTCATAATTCAAAACAATACAAGCTGTTTATTTATTCATTCATTTTTAATGTATTGATAATTTTTTGCTTTGTCAATTTCAACATCATTGTTTATTTTTCCTTATTTCACTTCATTTCTTTTTCATTAGATTTATAAGAATCATAACACAGCCCTCTATTTGATGGACCACTCCAACTATGGATCCAGATATCAAAGGTAACATCTTGACGCTCTGTACAGGCTCCAACACCTATCCCACTCCCACTCCTCATCTTTTCCTAAATTCTGCTCCAACCATGGCCAGCAACTTCTTTACAACCCAAACCTGAACAACCGTGCTCAGATCCACATCCCACTCTCACCGCCTGCTCGGACTGTGCCTTCTTCTGCCTTGAACAATCCACCTTTTATTCATTTCCCTTGATTCTGCTTATAATCTAGTATCTATTTTGGGTGGTGGGTATGTTGGTGGGATGTGTTGTTGGAGATGCCTTTTGGGAGTGTTCTTATTCAGAATCCTTGGGATTGTATGTGAGTGACATCCGATGGCGTTCACCACGGTGGAATGCTATCTGTTCATCTGCCACAATAAGAGACGTAATTGGTTGGATGTTGATAGAAAAGGGCTTCATATAATAGTTACTGTCACTCACTATTTGGCAGGCCCGTTGAGCATGGGCCTCTGATACCACTTCATTGGAGACCTTTCACATTTAGCCACGAGGATGGGATGGCACAGCTTTCTAAGAGCTTAGTAGGTCACCGGAAGGGTACCTGTTTGTTTCTTTGAAGCGGCAATTGAAATTCTTGTTGGTTAGATAACAATGATATTGCTTCATTTTAGGGCAGACACAAAATGTTAATAGTAAGCCCTTGGTGGTTTGTTGTCCTCTAATATGCTCATGACTTCTTGACATCCTGTCTCTTTCCCAAGGTTGAGAAGAATGAAGAGGCTGACCAGGAAATCAAGCAGGATGAGAAGAAACCAGAGGACAAAGCCCACAAGGCGGCCACCAAAATCCAGGCCAGCTTCCGTGGACACATACTCCGGAAAAAAATGAAAGATGGAGAGGAGGATGAGGAGGCCAGTCCAGCTGTCCCAGAGGAGGAGGCGAAGGAGGCGGCAGATGGAGAAGAGGAGAAGAAGGACGTCCCCACTGCGGCTGAGCAGGCTGCCGAGGAAAAAGCCCCCCCTGGGATTAAAGAGGAGGAGACGAGCCAAGCCAAAAGCCCCATCTCAGAAAAGCCAGCAAACTCTCCTGCCCCTGTCGCCACCTCTCCCGTAGCCGCAGCAGCAGCTTCTCCCACCGCGGCGCCTTCAGAGCCTTCCAAAGAGGAGGCCAAGGCGGAGCCTGGCGACACCAAGGAGAAGCCCAAAGAGGTGGACAGCAATGAGGTTCCGGTTTCTGCCCAAAACCCCTCCACTGATTGTGCTGAAATGAGTGTGGAGGGTGGTGCTGCCCAGGAGGAGTCCAAACAAGCCGACGTGCCTGCTGCTACTGTCAGTGAGACGGCTGATAAGGAGGAGCCTCACCAAACACAAGACAAAAAAGGTAGGCCTTATTGTAACCCAGCCTCTGAGATGCCCATCCATGTAGATGAGCTTAGAAATAGGCTACAAACGCAAAACAAACCATATAGGCTACACAATAGCTCGTATAATACATTTATTATTAAGAATAAAATTGTCTGTGAGCCAAATTTACAAAATGACATCATGTCAAGCTGTTACTCATAATCTCTTTACATGATCTTTCATTGGTTCTAAGTATGAGAGAAAAGGGCAAAGGCTCAGTAGGTTATCTTGTTCCAGTCCTCGAACTCCCAGACTATATGATGTAGCCTACCTAATGGAATATGTGCAGAATCCTCTACAGGAGGATCAGTGTCTTTGTCCTAAATGGCACCCTATTCCCTACAAAGTGCACTACCCTATGGGCCCTGGTTAAAAGTAGTGCACTTTACAGGGTACAAAGTGCCATTTGGGACAGAAGCTTAGACAGGACTGGGATAAACTAGGTCATAGGGGCTGCACTGTCTGCAGGTTGTCATAGTTACACATACTTGACTACTGGTGTAGACCCGGGATACCTGGCCATGGTTTTCAGACTTAACGAATGATAAATTACTCAAACTGGTCAATTAAGACGGAAACCAGCAGACCGTGAAGACATGCATGACCTGGAATGGCTAACCATCATATGAAGCACTAGTTTAGGTCATACATTTAGGTCATAAAGTCCAATGTAAAGGATATAGTACAAATGGAATTCAATATTTTAGCGGAGTTCAGGTGGGCCTTCGAGCTTCAGCAAAGAAAGAAAAGGAGGAGTGCTCAACAATAATGACAAAAACGACATATTTTAATATTCAATATGTAGCAGTGGAGGTGTTTATATTATCTGTCCGGTATATTCAGGGTCTATACACAATGAAACACAAGACAGTGTTGTTGGAAGACCTTTCACAGAAATATTATTGATTGAGACTTTTATGACAATTTAATGAATGACTGAAATCAACTTTATTGATCCCCAGAGAGAGAAATCGGGATAAATAATAAATGAGCTCATCTTCTAGGATGGGTTGAAATGTCAATATTTTCACAGTGATTGCATGGTTACCACTCCCTTACCTGAAACCTGCCCGTAGAATACCAAGCGCTGTGTGCGTCATCTATCATGAGTCACATACACGCAAGTCTAGCGCCATCTCTGATTCCCGGTGGATGACTAGCACAGATGATGTCATGCTGATGATTAAAGTCAATGCAGTCATGATGACATCATTACCTCCAGGAAATTAGGAAAATAGCTTGGATAGGAAAGAACATCTACATGTCATACTAACAACTCATAGGGAAAATAAGCCTTAACTCTGTGAGACCCAATGTTGGAAAAATACATTTCCTAAATTGCATCCTGTACAGGTCCTAAACAAAGCAATTATGGCAAACACTACAAAGTGCATCTCCTTAGACCCAGATGTACTGTATCTCTTAGTAGTATTTGTTGTGTGTTGGTATGATTATTGTGGCATCAGTAGCCTCTGAAACATTAGAAAACTGTCCACTCATCTGAGACCACACCGGTCCCCTACACAAGCAAATGTTGTAGGCCATCCATGCAAGTACATGCCTTGAAATATTTTTTCTGTCTTCTCTAAGATGTAGTGATTATGTAGAAAAAAACATATCAAGAAAAAAAAACGTTTTGAGCTAGAGGTAGTTTCGTAAGTGCTGCAAAAATGCAACATTAGGCTTGAAGGGTTGCCAAACTGAGACATTGTTTCCCTTCCAAATTCTGCAAGTAATATGGACAACCAAATACTTAAGTAACTTTGATGTCCCTTCTACACATCAAAAGAAGAAAAATGAATATACATTAAAATAATACTGCCATTTTATGGTAAAGAAGTAAGATAGATTATCTCTCCAAAATAACCGAAAAAGGACAACTAAATATCTTATCCATACATATAAAAAAAACACAAATTGTTTATTCTGTTTTTGATAGCAAAATACAAACATTTCAATTGGTCAAGTCGATCAATTTGCCTATTTCAGACAAAATATGACTTCAATATTTTCCATCACATGTAAATGTTTTTGATCCATTTTGATGTGATTTTCATGTAATTTCCGTTTTCTTACCACACATTTTTGCTACCAAGTCCAATGTTGCATTTTTACGTTTTCAGAATTTCTTTCTACAAACTTGAAATTCCAAAAACGGATTATTTTCATTTTCATAAGTATTTAAGTATTTCTGACGGGTAAAAAAATCTGATTTGGATCTATGCTTAGGTCTCACAGGGTTAAAATCTGATTTGGATCTATGCTTAGGTCTCACAGGGTTAAAATCTGATTTGGATCTATGCTTAGGTCTCACAGGGTTAAAAATCTGATTTGGATCTATGCTTAGGTCTCACAGGGTTAAAAATCTGATTTGGATCTATGCTTAGTTCTCACGGGGTTAAAATCTGATTTGGATCTATGCTTAGGTCTCACAGGGTTAAAAATTAAAAATCATAGTACAATTGCAATAAAATTGTACAATTGTAAAAAAAAATTATGTAGGCCAGCTGTACCAAAATCAGAGTAGATTTCTTTAGATTTAGTCTTGGACTTGAGAATCCCATCTAGCAGGTTCATGGAGGAATGAACTGTTGCTACTCTCTCTCTCTCTTTCTCCCTCCCCACCCCTCCCCTCCCCTCCCCTCCCCTCCCTCCCTCCCTCCCTCCCTTCCTTCCTTCCTTCCTTCCTTCCCTCCCTCCTTATTTCTTCTTTCAGATGGTGCCGAAGAATCCCAACCAGCTGAGGCTCCAGCAGAGGCAGACCAGGAGGAGTCCAAGGAGGACCAAGCGAAAGTTTAACATAGAGAAAAAAATACTATGATTACAAATGAATTTAAAGGGTGACTCTTCTCCTTCTGAATGTGAAGACAGTCCATTTTAATTTGTTTGTCATTTTTTGTGTGGCAATGATTTTCATATGTTGGGGGAGTTTCCAACATGCGTTTTTTGGTTCAAGCTATAAGTGGTATAATTTAGGTATGTTCTGTATCTTACATTATTGATTCGATGGTTGGACGTGTCCACATTTTGAACTGAGTTTCAAAACCCTACAAGCAGGACAGGACATTTTCATATTCTGCTTGAGTTTATCAAGCTTGGTTTATGTTCTTTGAGTAACAGGTCCTTCTCCTTCCGCACTTAGAAAACGAACAAGTCTGACATGATTTTCACGACTTTATGGAAAACGATGAGTACTACGACATGTTGTTGGCCCCACAACTAAAACCCCCTTCCAAATTACATGATTAGCATGAACCATTTAACAACTTGCATGGGAACTCTTCCACTAAGAGGACATTTTCGCAGTCACAATACAAAAAAAAAGTGGCTTCTTTTTGATGTCCTTGGTGTTGTTATGACAGTTTGATATAAATTGGAATTACTCTTGCACTGATGTTAAAAAGAAAATCAAACAAACAAAACAAAAAAACTTTTCCTATGTTCCTGTGAGTGCAATGTCCAGTTTGAATCTAAGGAGTTAAATTGTGAGAGAAAAAAATCATGGTTTCAATGTCTGTTTTCAAAATAAAGCAATGTGCCAATTACCATCATAAGTTGTGGAATATATTTCACCTGCCAAACAAAATATTTGCTAATGAAGCCACTTTCACATAAAGACTGAATTGGACTATAATAGTATTATTATTAATGAGATCTAGAGACATCTAGTGGAGTGTAATGGCACCTGCAGCTTAGGGCTTGGTGCTCGATTCAAATTCGTATTGCTCAGCACTATAGCGCCATTGAAATTTAAAGGTCATTTCTGATTGAGTCGACCATTGCAGCGTTTACTGTGAATGCAGTACTCTGGAACAATGGCTTTACATTTCTATTGTGCTGTATGGCAGCTCTTCAGCACTACATATTGAATTGAATTCCTGGCATGAAACGATACCCAGCTTATTAGTAACAAATGCTATACTTTTGGGTCTCGATTCAATCTGAGGTTCAGCGCTATAGCGCACTTGAAATGTAAAGGTTATTTCTGATTAGAGCCGACATATGGAGTGTTCACAGTGAATGTAGTCTCCGCTAACACAGGAACATTGACTTTAAATATCAATCGAACTAAAACGCAGATCTTCAGCACGACGGATTGAATCGAGCCCAATTGACTTGACAGTAAAAACATACAGCTCACTTTTTCTCTCTCTTTTAAAAAAAAAGCTAGATAGGTTATAGATACACCCATTCTTCCATACTCCCAGTATTTGACAAAAACACTTCCACTTGGTCAGGTCTGTGTTGGAGGATCAGCTATTGTTTCATAATCACCAGAAAGATTTATCATGATGGATGGACTGGTAGTGTACATGTGTTGTCCAGGGTTGGGGTCAATTCCACAAATTCAATTCTAATTAAATTCTCTTTCCCTGTAAATTCCCAATTAGTTTCATTCAAATTCTAGGTCAGTCTTTGAATTCAGAGATAATTCAATTCCTCTGAATTCCAATGTTAGGTAAATTCCAATAATTTAATTCCCAATTCAATATTATCCCCAACAATTCCACAAATTCCAATTCAAATCCCTCAGGCGTTCAGGCTGATTATATCACTGTTCCGGCAGCCTAGCTATGCTGGAATACAGGTTGAAATGATTAAAAACAAATCTTACAGTTAATTTCTTATACTATGTGCAATGTAAAAAAATATCATTTACTGGTAAATATACAAACAATGTAATTCTAATTCAATTCCAAAACTTGAAGATAATTCAACATAAATTCTCCACTTCATGAGTGAATTCAAGAATTGAATTGGATTTTCAAATTCAATTGTAATTGACCCCAACCTAGCACTAGATTTTAAAAGCCACCGTAATTACCCCCACCCCTTCCTGAGTCATCTGATGCCAGAGCATGTCTTTTCCTTGAGTCTTTATCTCAACGGGACCTACTAGTTTAAAGGTTAGATAAAAACGCTACAAGGCTCACAGCAAATGAATTGACTCCATCCATTTCAGGAGTTCATCGGTGTCCATAACAATGGCCCTTTCCTTCTATAAAGCCTATCATTTCAGTCAGACAATGCAAATGACTGTACCTACTGGCAAGAGTTCTCCTTCCAGGGATCACACTGTTCAGATAGCTTTGTCAGTGTCCATTTCCAAGGGCCTGAGTTAACTGTCTAGAAAGTGTCATAGAAACCCCTCTCCTTTTCCAAAACAGATTATAGTTTGTCAAGCACTCCAGAAATATACAGTATAGGACACAAATCTCCCAATGAGAATTAACAATACGTATATTATTTTATTTGCATGTTACATGGTGATAAACACAAATGTACCAGGAAGATACTGTGTTTCAAGCGTTCTCCAAAAAGATTACTCATTGACATCTCAATCCACATTCAAATACAGAACACTGAATTCAAACAACTTTATTTTGCGTCAAAACATTTTCTTGTATACCTTTACATACCATTTTTAGAAATCAATCGCAATAACGTTACCATTAATCAAAGCAAATAGAAAACAGGGACATTGCTGTGTAATGATTGTATAATTGTCTAGGAATTCCATTCTTGTGACAAAGGGAAGTAGAAATGTGACATTCCTCTGTGTCCTACAGTGGAGTATTATCAACAAAGTGAACTTAGGGATAGCCAACTTAAATATATTCTAAAAACATTTTATATACAGGTGAGTAAATCATAAGATGGTGGGTTACACATGTAACCATAGCTTGGTGGGATGGATAAACATGTGGCCAATGTAAATGACTGGTAATTCATGCCGCATGTATCTCTTTCAATGGCTTAAAACAAGCCAAAGTAACTCAAAGGTGTGTGCAGACACACAAGCCAATTTTATACAGCGATGAGATGCAATGTTTGTTATTAGAAAGAATCTAGGTAGACATATCAGTCCCCTTCAGTTCCCCAGGTATCAGTCATAAGGGATCAGGGGCTGTGTTCATAGGCAGGGTACAGCGCAGTCAGGTGAGACCCCTCCTCTTGGGAAAGACTTCAGCTAAACATCTGATGGCTCACTGGCTGAGGAGACTGTCAATCACTGCAAGACCACCCACTGCTTTCCCCCAGTGCTTTAGCTTTGACAGGTAGACATATACAGTACTGTACTATAGTCCACATGCCTTCCCATTCAGACATGTAAAAACACTTCCCATTAAATTATAATACATACCCCTTTATTGGAGTGTTAATAAACTATCGTCCAGAGGCAGGATGTACAGTAGGCCTAGCGTTCATTGTTTTATGGGTAATTGAAAATACAGAGATGACACACAGATAGATTCTCAGTATAGCACTAAGGCTAACATACAGCGAGTCTGTTTTTTAACAAAGAACTCAGACTGCTTAGATGGACAACTACCTTACAGTCATGGTTCCGAAGCAGTATGAATACAGTGGAGGTTTTTAATGATGATGAGATTTCAGAGAGCATGACTTACATTACAGGTTGGTTTTGTGAACACACTTGAAATATTTGACTTGACAGATAGCGGTACAATGTCATCATGAGTCCCATCTGTTTCGTTGGCCTCAGTTGTTCATCAATTCATTTTGGCATTCAGCTCATAGTCACTCTCCATGAGCTTTCATTTTAGAAACCAAATACATCTATGTACCCAACTCAAAGAAAAACTAAAACAATGTTGTAATTGGAAAACTACAATAAATGCACAAACTTGACCTTATTAAACCCTTTTAAAAACATTGTTCTCTAGTGGTTTTACTTGCATGGTGCAAAGCGCTGCTGCCATGGAATACTACAAGTTAATTATCAAGAAATGACTGACTTATTTAGAAATATGGACATATTAAATGTGTCTTCATATATAAGGACATTGGATTCAAGTATATACACCATTAATGGAAATGATTGAAAATAAATCCATAAATTATGAATTTCCATATGTCATTATGAAAACACATACTTGTAAAACAGAAAAGAAAAGCACATCATTCATGTCATACATTTCTATCCACATTCCAGCAGTATAACTGTGGTAGCTCAAAATATATTGGAGAAAGTTGACAACATAAAAGCTAATATGGCAGGCCATTTCTGAAGCTAAATACAGTTTGCCATAGAGAAACTGAACAGCATATAATTGGTTTGTAATCATACAAGCAACATATACTGTAACAATAATTACTATTTTTCTTGTTGCAGTGGTGAAACAAGTTATTTTTATCATAGAGACACTTAAAAAAAAATGTATATACAGTAACGCATCAATATTACGCATGTTTTGTTTGATGAAGGTCATGAAAGTAGGTCTTCCTTTTCGACATAAAGATGATTGCACATTTCAAGCGTTTCTATCAAGGTTTGCGCTGATGCAAACCATGCTAGCCCACAGTTATTGTGCATCTCCTTTGAGGCATCCAAATATCAGGCAACTTGCCATGTATCTAATGTGGCTGAGGCTATTTCCTCCCGTTTATGATCCCTTTACTATTGAAATGAAGTATACCAAATATAACATTGCATGTTCTACTGTTTTTCTGTAATGTTGACTGAAGTATGTTGGCTTTGACACTTTTTATAAACACTTTCAAATCTAGCGTTTTGTATTTTTTAAATGTCGATATTTGGACATATATTGGCGTATTATTGTTTGATGATGCACTGGTTACAATGACCTTTTAGTCTAACAATACAGTAAAATTCCATTGGGAAAGTAACAGTAACTTGAATGTCTCAGTGCTTCTCATAGATATCCATGATTGTTGTACTTGACCTGAAATCCCTGCCATTTGGGAGTTTAGACTTATGTATTCCTGGGGACAAAATACAATGAACCACACCCAATCCCCCCCCCAACTGAAACAAGAGTAATGTCAGTGGAAAAGCAAGACTTCAGCATCTTCAAATAGTAATAACGGTTTCTTTTTAAAAAAAAACACTGTTTGTTCCATTTTCTCCATTTCATATTTTTTTGTTACTAAAACTTATTAATAAGCCCATTCTATCTTCTTATTATCTAGTTTGGTGCGTCGAAGCACATCAGGATTTTTGTTACGTTATGCAAACAGTCTCAATGTAATAACCGGGTAGGTAATAACAATGGTAGGTTGGTGGTGTTATTAACACTTGAAGAGAAGGCAGGTGATGGAGGCCAGGAGGAGCCACAGTGACTGGGATAGGCAGGAGGCGCCGTTGAGGTCTCGACCCGTCCCAGGTCCTGGAGAGAGAGGGAGAAGGAGAGAGAAAGATTCAGAGGAAGAGAAGTTAAAGACTAACATATTCATTTTGTTGATGTTTCATTCAATATGTGTCACTTCTATGTGATGTAATAATGTGTAAATGTATATACATTGTCATGCCTGTCTGAGTCAGTCTGAGTATCGGTACTGCTGCTATGACTCTACAGGAATGAATTTGTGTGCAGTGAGTGACATCTGGTGGTCAGACCATGTAATACAGCCTTTTCTAGTCCCACATCTAAATGGAATGGGCCTAGAATTTGTAACATTGTCTAATGTGTCTAATTTCAGAGACATTTCATTAAGAGATTTGGGGGATTGCATATTATTCCAAAGTTATTTACTATAGAGGAAGAGACTAGCATTTTGGATCCCGAGTTTGTTGGTTGCAACACATGTGTAGTTTCCATAGTCCTCCTCTGTAACGTTGGAGATCATCAGGACAGTTGTGGTCCCTACGATCTGGATGCTGATTCCCTGGGCGTTGGATAGCCTGGACAAGACGGCACATCACGTTAGGCATTATAACACAATATGCATAAGACTCGGGACATCTGATTAGTCTGCCACTTTTGTCTTTAGAATACATACTGTACATTGTCAGCTCGTTTCAAAAGAAAAGTGAATGTGAAAATCAATATTTACACAGTTCCTCTCATACATTTACATACAAATAATGAATTATGATAACATTGGTTTGCCTTATCATAGAGTCTATTGACACTGAGTACACACAACATGACAGAGACTGACCAGGTGAATCCAGGTGAAAGCTATGATCCCTTATTGATGTCACTTGTTAAATCCACTTCAATCAGTGTAGATGAAGGGGAGAAGACAGGTTTAAGAAGGTGAATGGGCAAGACGTAAGATGTAAGTGCCTTTGAACTGGATTTGGTAGTAGGTGCCAGGCGCAACGGTTTGTGTCCAGAACTGCAACGCTGCTGGGTTTTTCACGCTCATGTTTCCCGTGTGTAAACAAGAATGGTCCACCACCCAAAGGACTTCCAGCCAACTTGACACAACTGTGGGAAGCATTGGAGTCAACATGGGCCAGCATCCCTGTGGAACGCTTTTAACACCTTGTAGAGATCATGCCCCGATGAATTGAGGCTGTTCTGAGGGTGAAAGGGCAACTCAATATTAGGAAGGTGTTCCTGATGTTTGGTATACTCAGTGTATAATACATTATAGAGACACACTTAAGGTAACGTATGAAGGGCTTCAGACTAATCCAACCTCTAATGTGCTAGGATAGCCGAGACTGACTTAAGGGGGCAGTGGGTTTGGTTTTGCGCTGACACACGGTAGTATAAAACATTTGCATAAAAAGGAAAGCGAGACAGCATAATCTGGTGGTGGGGAAGCAGAAAGTTGAAAAAGTGCTGACATCCTCCTAGCGGGACACATTGGGTGGAGTATGGAGGGACTACAAAACTTTAGTGGGACACATTGGGTGGAGTATGGAGGGACTATAAAACTTTAGTGGGACACATTGGGTGGAGTATGGAGGGACTATAAAACTTTAGTGGGACACATTGGGTGGAGTATGGAGGGACTATAAAACTTTAGTGGGACACATTGGGTGGAGTATGGAGGGACTACAAAACTTTAGTGGGACACATTGGGTGGAGTATGGAGGGACTACAAAACTTTAGTGGGACACATTGGGTGGAGTATGGAGGGACTACAAAACTTTAGTGGGACACATTGGGTGGAGTATGGAGGGACTACAAAACTCTAGTGGGACACATTGGGTGGAGTATGGAGGGACTACAAAACTCTAGTGGGACACATTGGGTGGAGTATGGAGGGACTACAAAACTTCAGTGGGATCGTTGACACCACCAGTGATGATAAGGCCAATAAAGACACGTGGCTCATGTCATGGAAAATGACATTAGACCAAAATATCAAACCTGGGCCAGGTGACTCCCTAGACACTAAAGGCTCTATGGGATTTCAGAACACATGCATGCTGTTAGATGATTGGGTGTGGTTCTAGCAGCATGGTGTGGTTCCCTAAGACAGAAAGTTAGTTCAGGCGAAAACGAAAGGAGGGAGGGTAAGTGGTTGTTTGGGGTGGATAGGTGGGCATATAATGCAAACGTCTAGCAATCCAAAGGTTGCGTGTTCGAAGCTCATCACGGACAACTTCAGCATCTTAGCAACTTTGCAATTACTTACTACTTTTTAGCTACTTTGCAACTACATAGCATGTTAACTAACCCTAACCTAACTCCTAACTTTAAACCCTTAAGCCTAACACCTAGCTTAGCTAACGTTAGCCACCTAGCCAACATTAGCCACAACAAATTGGAATTCGTAACATATCATACTAAATGGAGGAAGACAGATTTACATGTACAAGGTTGAGCAATAGGGAATACAACATTTCCTGGTCTGGTCATAAGCAATTGTGTGAAGTCTGAAGCATCCAGTGAATGGATCCAAATAATACCTAGTTCATTGCACCATCATCTTCCACTGGCAGATGGCAGCAGATGGCAGCACATGTCTTTTAAATTACATATTAACTTCAAGAAGTCACAGCCATTCTTTAACAGAAGGACAGATTTGATTTCGGTATTGAAATGGGGCAAAGGGTACAGAGAGGGTGACTGGTTTGAACGGGAATGTGTCAAACAATCAGGCAGACACATCTCGTTCCTCGCCTCTCCAGTTTGCATGTGGGTGCATCTAAAGTAGGCTATTACAGGAAACGGTGAGTGACAGAAGTAGGAAATCAACAAGACATGTCGAGCTTTGTAGGTGGCAAGGAAAATGAAAAATGTTCTCAAGTGGTTGTGACAGCAACTCATGTCGATGGGGAGAAACAAAAACGCTGTCCCATATTCAACACTGTCGGAATGTCAGGCTCTGAGCAGCACAGGAGGCTGAACGAGAACCAACCTACTGTAACTAGCCTGGTTAAACCCGACTGAACTCTACGCTCACCATCGTTTCAGTTCACAATGAGTGAGTGCAGTGTTCAGTCAGTGTTAACCAGGCTATACTGTACTACCCCCCCTCTTCCCCTAAGACTTTCACGCAGCATAGTTCAGGGCAGATGCCAAGACGCGGGATGTAATCAGAAACTAGAGACTAACAGAGGACCGGGAGGTTCCAGATCAAAGGACCAAGCGGCAGCAACAGTAATGAGCCTCAGAATCCCCAGTAGAAGATTAGGAGGAGTGGGTCAGTCTTGGGAAATGCTAATTGCTACACTATCAATAAGTAGTACAGGATTCCTATACATCAGATGCCACTGGGAGATGGTGTGGAGATTTCAGTGGTAAAGTAGTTCAAATGTAACAGCAGTCGTGGGCAGTCATGACAAGGTCAGTGCTGGTAAGGTTAAAGGAAATTACAGGAAACAAGTTGGGGAACAAGCCTCTTGCAATGAGGAAGTAAATATGCTTGATAAGGTACATTAAGTTCATGGTTAAAGACAAGACATAAAATCAGCTGGGCGAGCATGATTTGATATGACGGTATTGTATTACACTAAGCAAGTTGTTGAAGGAGACAAAGTAATAACACTGTACATCATGCAGAGGTAAGGAAGGGAACTTTAAGGGATATCAGAGTTTCAAGTCAAAGTGTGGCAGATGTTTTCTGACCTCAAAGGTAGTCTAATGTCAACACGAGTCCACATCCCATGCCATTGGCTGTGTAGATCCAGCTATATTACTCAACCCTAAATGAAAAGATCAGCACAGCAAATCTGGAAATTATATGGTGCTTATCTTTCCCATTCATTTTGGGTTGTGGCATATCGCTGGATCCGCAAAAACAGATGCCATGAGATGTGGATTTATCTCAAGAAATAACCAAGCCAGGAGTTCAGGGGAACAAAACAACTACAGTAAGATTGTAACCCACAAGGTTCCATGGTTCCTTGAGATGTGTAGGTTGTTGGCGTTGTAATAATCGAATGTCAGCCAGACAGCCACTCACAAAGTAGACAACCGTTCGCTGTCCATGGCGCTGAAATTGCAACATGTCTATGCGGCTGCATGCCTATCGAATCGATGGCAGGCTTTCTATGGTGCCAGGGCATGGCTTTGCTTTACCTAATAGATAAATGTTTATTGGTAGCCCTATTTGGTCGCCATTTTCTCAGGTTAAGCCTAACATTTCACGAAGCTATACACGGTGTCGCAATGCTGCCATTTTTAGACTGCTGGCTGGTGGTAATAATGTAATTACTTGTTCAGTAATTAAAGTTGGAAATTACAACAAAGCAGAATGTCAAATACATTTTCGATACAACAGAACACCAACTGATTTTTTTAGAATAACAACACCAACTGATTTTTTTAGAATATACAGCTGTCCTGGACCTGCCTGAACTAAGCTGTCATCGCGCTCTCTTCCAGCTTGTATAAAAAGTTGTTGTGCGTAAAACCAGTCTATTAATGCCAAATAATGCATTAAGTCCCCCCTCAAAACAATTGTTTCATTATGCAGTCTACTATCTATAGCAGCGAGTTATGTGCGATCTAGGTGCTATTTATAAACCTTTAATAAAAATAACACATCAAATAGACTAACAATGGGGGAAAACATTGTCGATTTGAGGATAATTTCAGCCACTATTTATTGTTGAACGCAGCGGGGTTTGTCTGGCAAATAGCCTAAACAAATGGGCTGAAAATTAAATTAGGCCTAAATCAAATGAAATCCAACTTGAGAGACTCGGGTGTTTTCACCATGGCCTGTTGGTCCAGGTTATGGCCCAACTGTGTTCTATACTGAGTATTGCCACCCCAGATAGGGTATAATGCACAATGTCTCAGGAAAGACTAAGTGCACAAAACATTAAGAACACCTTCCTAATGTTGAGTTGCACCCCTTTACTCCCTCAGTACAGCATCAATTTGTTGGGGCATTGACTCTACAAGATGTCGAAAGCGTTCCACAGGGATGCTGGCCCATGTTGACTCAAATCAAATCAAATTGTATTAGTCACACACACATGGTTAGCAGATGTTAATGCGAATGAAGCGAAATGTTTGTGCTTCTAGTTCCGACTATAAAATCTAACAAGTAATCTAACAAATTCACAACAACTACCTTATACACACAAACACACACAAATGTAAAAGGATGAATAAGAATATGTACATATAAATATATGGCAAGATGCAGTAGATGGTGTGGAATACAGTATACACATATGAGATGAGTAATGTAGGATATGTAAACATTATTAAAGTGGCATTATTTAAAGTGACTAATGATACCTTTATTAAGTCTGTTTATTTAAGTGGCCAGAGATTTGAGTCAGTATGTTGGCAGCAGCCTCTCTGTGTTAGTGATGGCTGTTTAACAGTCTGATGGCCTTGAGATAGAAGCTGTTTTTCAGTCTCTCGGTCCCAGCTTTGATGCACCTGTACTGACCTCGCCTTCTGGATGGTAACGGGGTGAACAGGCAGTGGCTTGGGTGGTTGCTGTCCTTGGTGATCTTTTTGGCCTTCCTGTGACATCGGGTGCTGTAGGTGTCCTGGAGGGCAGGTAGTTTGCCCCCGGTGATGCGTTGTGCAGACCGCACCACCCTCTGGAGAGCCTTGTGGTTGAGGGCGGTGCAATTGCCGTACCAGTCGGTGATACATCCCAACAGGATGCTCTCGATTGTGCATCTGGAAAAGTTTGTGAGTGTTTTAGATGACGAGCCAAATTTCTTCAGCCTCCTGAGGATGAAGAGGCGCTGTTGCGCCTTCTTCACCACGCTGTCTGTGTGGGTGGACCATTTCAGTTTGTGTGTGATGTGTATGAACTTAAAACTTTTCACCTTCTCCACTACTGTCCCGTCGATGTGGATGGGGGGGTGCTCCCTCTGCTGTTTCCTGACGTCCACGATCATCTCCTTTGTTTTGTTGACGTTGAGGGATGAGAGGTTATGTACCACTGTAGTGTCATCTGCAATCCCACTGATTGCGTTGGAAGCGTTCTTGGCCATGCAGCCATGGGTGCAAAGGGAGTACAGGAGAGGGCTGAGAACGCACCCTTGTGGGGCCCCAGTGTTGAGCATCAGCGGGGTGGAGATGTTGTTTCCTACCTTCACCACCTGGGGGCGGCCCGTCAGAAAGTCCAGGACCCTGTTGCACAGGGCGGGGTTGAGACTCCAATGCTTCCCACAGTTGTGTCAAGTTGGCTGGATGTCCTTTGGGTGGTGTACCATTCTTGATACACATGGGAAACTGTTGAGCATGAAAAGCCCAGCAGCATTGCAGTTCTGGGCACGAACCGATGAGCCTGGCACCTACTACCACACCCCTTTCAAAGGCACTTAAATCTTTTGTCTTGAACATTCACCCACATACACAATCCATGTATCAATTGTCTCAAGGCTTAAAAATCATTCTTTAATCTGTCTCCCCTTCATCTACACTGATTGAAGTAGATTTAACAAGTGATATCAATAAAGTGTCATAGCTTCCACCTGGTCAGTCTAGGTCAATGAAAGAGCAGGTGTCCATTGCACTGCACACAATTTAGTCTTGAGTGATGAATGCCAATATACATATTCCAGAGATAAGGGACTGTTGATATTGCAACCACACAACTCAAACGACAGTTCATCAGTATGAACTAACATTTTTTTGTTCAAAGCCCTCAAGAACTGTTGTCTGCTAAATATGGTAACCTGTTTGCATTTACCAATGTTTTAGCTGTCCAGTATCCAGACAACCTGCCCCCAGAGCTTTCTATATAGTTCATCTCTTTCCGTAAGGTGTTGAGGCCGGGAATTAAGGCGAATGAGAGGCTGAATTTAAGATGTTGCTGAACTGATGCATTTGAAGCACCACTCCCGACTTCTGCCCAGTTTCCCTGATGTTGCTACGGCAATCAAGCTATTTTTAACCATCCCTGTAACTGTCGCTTCTATGGAGAGATTGTTTTCTAAACTAAAAATCATAAAGAACTACCTAAGGCTCTCGGTCTGATATGCACTGGCGCTGTCGTAGCCTTCACCACGGCCTTTGTTTGCCGATATACTGCTAATACTTTCAATCAGTTTAATTTGTTCGTTTTCAAGACCTGGGCACTTTTTCAGTCACATTCCTGAAGCCCAAGAAACAAAACACTTAGTCTCCTAGTACATAGGAAAATTATATGTAAAAAATGAAAAAAATGACATTGATAACAGGTGCAAGGCCCCCCAGAACTCGTGCCGCCCCCCCCCCCCCCCATCTTCGTGGGTGTCCGATAAACCAGTGCAGTAAATGTATGTTTTGCATTTGTACAAAAAAATTTGTGATGATAATTACATTTTCTTTACCTTTATTAAACTAGGCAAGTCAGTTAAGAACAAATTCTTATTTTCAATGAGGGCCTAGGAACAGTGTAACCCACTGCGTTGTTCAGGGGAAGAAGGACAGATTTTTACCTTGTCAGCTCAGGGATTCAATTTTGCAACCTCTCGGTTACTAGTCCAATGCTCTAACCACTTGGCTACCTGCTGCCCCAATAGTTGAGTGTTAAAGGTTTCCAAAACCGTATCGCAATCAAGGATCAATTTCCAGATAGAGCGTTTCACACTAGACCAAATCAACTCTGACCCGTTGTTATAAGATAATGGTACTGAACAATTGAAATATCTGAACAATCATCAATTCTATACTGAGTATCTAGACGACTTTTGCTCCTCAGTTTAATTTTTTTTTTTTTATCACAATCATCGACTTGACATAGAGCTTACAAAGACTGTTTAGTGTGTGTTATTTTATTTTCATGGATATTACCATAAACACTTTCACTTTTCTGCTTTGCATAGCCCCTGAATATGTTACAGTGAAGCAATCTCAGAGGTTATTACATGACTAGTGCTAAGAGAAAGGAACATGGTTGTCATTGCTTAGTTGGAATATGATCACATACAAATGGCCACCTACAGCTCTCCTCTATAAAAGTGTCCTCTCTGTCACAGGTATGAAAATGGTTCCGTAGACAACTTTTACATTTTCATATGATAGGCAGAGGAGTCTGGTGGGAGGAGCTATAGAAGGACGGGTTCATTGTAATGACTGGAATGGAATCAATGGAACGGAGTCAAACGTAGTTTCCATATGTTTGATACCATTCCATTTATTCCATTCCAGCCATAACAATGTGCCCATCCTCCTATAGCTCATCCCACCAGCCTCCTTTGATGATAGAGCAAGTTCTTCTTCCATTATGACGAAAGGATATGTACTAAATGGGAAATCTGGGACTCAAACAACATCACAATGCTTACCTCTTGTCATCTCTGTACCACTCAAACTCTGGTTTGGGCACTGCGACCATGTCACACTGAAGAACCCCCTTATGGCCCACCTGGGTTTCAGAGCTCTTGGCATTCTTGATGGCGGGAGGATCTGAGGATCCAATCACAATAGTTCATCTTGGTTATATTTGTTTCCTCTCTGCATAAAACCAAACATCAATTCATGAAAGACATATCATGAATCTCAATGTAGTAAAAACAACTGGGCATTATAAAACACATAAGGCCAGGAGAAACAGGAGTTGCCCCCCCAAAATTGACCTACAGTTGACGACAACATTGACATATTTGACGTCCGGTGTGGCCACGTCATTGCTGGCTTTGCATTCGTAGCGGCCCGCCTGGTTCCTCATGATCCCAGATATATCCAGGTACTCCTCCCCATCTAGAGAATCGGCTGTGGGGAGACACACACAGAGAGAGAGAGAGAGAGAGAGAGAGAGAGAGAGAGAGAGAGAGAGAGAGAGAGAGAGAGAGAGAGAGAGAGAGTGAATGGAGGACAACGGGAAAACAGAATAGCTTCCAGGAAAAGCAGAACACTGTTCAATGCAGCTCTGCTACTTCCAATGAGCCTGAGTAATGTCAGACCAAATGTTTGGATCAAATGGAGCATCAAATAGACGAACCTGAAACAGCAGTTCCCTTAATTAGTCACGTGTGTCTCCTGAGTTTCTCTCATTTAGCCTATCTACTCAGAATGTGGACATATTTCTCAGTCAGATCTAGGTTTGATCAGGATGAGGAGAATGCCAAGCATGTGGATAAGACGCTGACTCTGCAGTGCTGTCTTGGGTTGATTAGATACCGGTACAATTGCTACATACAGTGCCATGGGATAGCATTGACGAAGCTACCATGGGTTAACATTGACTAAAGCTGTTCACAAATGTACTGTATCAACATTTCTCTTGGCATTGCTAAATGGATATTGATTGATAGGAACAATAGCCTGCAGTGAATGCATGAAGACTCCTGAGACATATTTAACCTTATAACCAACATGTTTCTCCCAACCCCCTCAAATGTGTAGACAGAGACAGTGTCTGAAAAAAAAACACACACAAAAACAGCTAAACCTCCAAATGCCACCGAACCCGACTAAATAAAACAATGGGCACGCCTCAACTGAGCTGACACTCAGGGAGCAAGTTCTTCTACCCTGTGAAATTAAGTAACAACCCTGGAACTTGGATATGTAAGGCTGTTGCAAAACAATTTCTTTGCTTTGTGAACACTGATGGGTTCTGACTTCTAAACTTAAAAAATATGAAATATTCTTATTCATGTCACTGAGGGAGAGAGGGGAATGCAGAACATTTACATTCTGCCAGAACATGTTATTGTTAGACATCAGGTATCCTACGGAGAGGAGAAGGGCCACAGTCCAGGACAGCCGTCAGTTCGGGAGGAGTGAGGAATTTGGGCCGAGGTCAGGTCAGATGACATGAGAAAGAACAGGCATCACTAAAGTCCTGTCTAGCAACAGAGATGTGTTGGCTGTCCAGATGTGAAAGGAGGAGACTCAGCATAGGACGAAGGTTTACCAGTGCTGGTGTAAATATGTCTTTGTCTTATGCAGCTGTGTGACCCACTGGGTGAATAAACCTGGTTTGAGCTTTACTAATCGTCCGTGAGTTTTTACTCTGTTTATTTAGAACCTAACACACACCTACCTTGTCTTAAATAACACAACAAAAATACAACATTTGACATATCACATTTTTCCTATTAGAGACTCAAGTTATTCTCATAGATTTGTTTGTGGCTAAATCCGAAATGTGGTCTCAGTAAACATACCTAACAACCTCAACTTCAAGTCTCAAACTGCAACGCAGCAGCATTCACAGCTGCATGCCCAATGTATCAAGCTCTTCCTGTGCTATGCCCATAGAACTAGAACACTAATCATTGACTAGTCATTTAGCAGGATCTCTATGGCTACGCCTCTGTTTCCCTGGTTGGTATTATTGTCTGGTGTAGTTCCGATGCTTATGAAAAGAGCAGATCAGATCAAAGGGTCCTCCTAGCATGACCACTGCAGCCATATCAAACACGCTCATCGTGGACAAAGGACGCCATGATTGGAAAAGTAGGATTGAAATCAGTTGCCATGGAAATGTATTGTGGCTGCTTGATCGTTTTATCATTAAGGCAGTTGGACTTCACCTGAATAGATATTTCTTGAGGGGCTAGAGAGAGAAGAAGAAGATGGCTTGGCTACAATCTACAGTGCTGTAGCTTACTTACAGAATCAATCTAGGTAACACTTTATTTGGATAGTCCATCTGTAGTTGCTCTACAGACTATCAGTAAAATGTATACTATCTACTAACCCTTACCCAAGCTCTAACCTTAACCTAACCCTAACCTTAACCCTTACCCTTATTCTAAACCTAACCCTGACTGTAACCTTAGCAAGCAGGGTTCCATTTACAGATCTACAGACTATCCAAATAAAGTATGACCAAAATGATTAGAATAATGAAACTTTTTTTACTACAAGCGAACTGGAAATATTAAGTCAATAACTCAGCAGGGTCCAGAAACAACAGTGTCGTGAATATGACCAGATTTTTTTGGTTTAATTCATTACTCTATTAAACAAAAAATGTCACCCAGGAGGCTTGAGCAGCCTCTTGATAAACATTCATCTCTTTACATACACTTCAAGTATTAACTCTCAGAAACAAAGTAACGATGGAAAATAGGCTTACCTTCACCAGGAAAGAACCTGTTTCTATAGCTATTCTATCTCTGTGTGGATTCAGCGGGCATACGTCACTGTTTTCCATGGGCCCCATGGGGAATGGAAAAGTGATTGATTTGGAGCACATGCAAAAATCCCATGATGGCACAGCCATACAACTCTATGCTAATCCAGTGAGTGAGTGAGAAGCCCAATGAGGTGGGAGAGCATGGAGTGCACATTTCTTACTTCACATAATCATCTTAGAATGTCGGAGCAATAAATCAGCTTGAGTGGGAAAGAAAGAGAGAAATTCCAAATCACAGACATCGATAGTTTGTGTGGGTGTGTATGTTTTTGTTCGTGGCTGTGTGTGAACTGTAGAAAATGGAAGACTGAGGTGTGTGTGTGTGTGTGCGAGAGAGTGTGTCTATGCCTATATCCTGTTCTGACTGGGTATACAAGTTTAAGACATGAATAGGTGTTCTCTACCATTCTCCCCCTAAAGTCCTGGGCTCACTATGTTAAAAACAAACAGCCAATGATGTTCCCTTGACGCAGACAGACCCCTAGGAGAACTGTCCAAGACCATCCTGTTGAACGGCTAGCTCTGCCTAGCATTGCTAAACATCCCCCCTTCACTTCAGCTTATTGTGAATACAGGCAAAAGTTTAAGGTCCAAGACATTCAGCACCACACTTCTCTAACTTGCTTTGAGCCCGGATGTACTTTAGATAGGCCCTGTATCTATCTTGCTAAGCTGCAAACGCATGACAAGCTATGACAATTAAATAAACTATTTCCACTTCATGACTCTCACCCATTTATGATGAACGGTGTTTATTATGAAAACGGAACTTAAAAACTTCTCTATGAAAATGGCACTTAAAATTCAACTTTGATGAAAAGCTCAATTTTGCTTGTGCCATGCTTTAATTTATCATGTTGCCTGTGCGCCAGCAACAATGAAAGACAAGGCATATAATTATTTTCCAACAAATTCTAGTTCTGAATAAAAGGCATACGACCCTAGGGCTATCTAGCAACAGGATTGGGGAGCAACATAAAAGTGCAGTGGTCCGTGAGCCTCACACTCATAAATGTGTGGTGAAAGGTTATTTGCATTGAGCCGTATTACTTTGGGATTGTCTCAACAATTGAATGGCCTTAAATTCTTGGGAAAACAACTACATTATGGTGAAGGCACAACAGAGAAGGAGAGGACTTCCAACCACAGGGGGCTACTGAGGGGAGGACGGCTCATAGTAATGACTGGAATGGCGTAAATGGAATCGATTCAAACACATCCATGTGTTTGAGACCATTCCATTTATTCCGTTCAAGCCATTACTATGAGCCATCCTCCCCAGTTAAGGTGCCACCGACCTGTGTCCCCAACCCACTGCCACCTCCCAAGCACTCCCCCAGACACACACGCACAGAGTCCACTGCCAGGAGGGAGCTGAGAGCCTGCAGCAGCATATAACTCATCTCAGAATGAATCAGATGGGACTGGGTAGGTCAACTCTAATCCTGGTCACATTAGCATGGAGTCACAGAAATTCCACTCACGTTTGAGCCTCGTACTGCAGCACGGAATGCCCGCCTAGCCAAAAGAGCCCTTATATTTCTGATGACATGTTTCCTTGAACAGGGTAGTTCAACTGTGTGTTTGTGTGCGTGTGTGCGTGTGTGTGTGTGTGTGTGTGTGTGTGTGTGTGTGCGCGTGTGTGTGTGTGCGCATGCGCATGTGTGTGTGCGCGCGCGTGTGTGTGTGCGGGTGTGTGTGCGTGTGTGTGTGTGTGTGTGTGTGTGTGTGTGCGAGCTAGCGAGCGTGCGCGCGCGAGCCAGTGTTTTGGACAGACCTTTCATAAGGGAATTAGAAGGCAGATTTGAGACACTAGTGATCAAAGCACAAGCCATCAGTGAGGAGAGACTCAGCATCAGGTAGCAGCGCAACTGCAGTTGGCAACTAAATGCTCATTTGCATGGCCATGCATTATTCATGAGCATCATTTACCACTATGCGAAATGTTAGATTTATTTTGTGAATACTAATTTATGTTAAGCAGTTGATTTGAGGAGAACTTGGGGAGAAGTGTCCAAAATGGCTCTGCAACATTTATTTTCTTTTGTCTCCGCTACTTTCTAAGTGTTGTCAAATGGAAAAACGCTCGACTTTATCTTTCCCAAACCCATGGAGTCAATCTTTTCGTCAGGCCATTGTCTGATTTAGATGATGAGGGGTCAATACATAATTACCCCAGCCTGTTCTTTAAGACTCTTAGTGGGAAGATAATGAACAAATGACTGAGCTGAAGCACCACCCATCTTTATCATTATTTTGGTCACATCAGCAGTTATAGGGCCAACCTAAATGAAAACAACCCCATGCTTACATATACCGAGGTCTTTAGGGAAACATTTTCACCTCAGTGAAAGACCACTCTTAGATAAAAACCTAAAAGCTCAAAACCATTTTACAGATATCATTCCCATTAGTGCAGGCTTGCCGTATCATGCTGATCAGCGCATCAGATAAACAAATCTATTTTATCGAATCATAGACTACACATTATTCCAGCATGGCTTCTAATTTCCTGAGTCTTTATGGATTGGTCAAATAGGGTTGCCTTGGGACACGCTCTTTGTGTTGACCAAGGACACTCAGGTCACATCACCCTTAGCACATCCCATGATGCACCATGTTGTGGTCACAAAGGCCTGGAGGGGGAGCTGAGAGTGATGATGGGAGAGAGTCACACAACAACAAGTGTGCCTCTTTTTACTCAGTGTGGCTGGGTGGTGCTAATGGTGTGTGTGTGTGTGTGTGGACAGGATAAACCTTCGGTGACAGTGGACAGGTCTGGGATCAGCTGCAGTGCCAGATGTGGAGCTCTCTCTCTGTCTCTGATCCCTGGGGGGAGCACTTAATCCCCTCCCACGAGCAGCCCTCTACATGTGTCACACACGCTGCCAGGGCTGAACCTGAGCCACCCTGACAAGGGCCTGTCACATCTCACAGTTCACAGCCTTCTCAGGGACAGCCTGGAGAATGTCAGCAAGGCACTGCCTGTTTCCTGCACTGAGCACGGAGGAGCAGTGAGCCTTCCATGAACATGCAAGTCAGGGACCTTGGGATTGTGTGACTAGTTCTGGGAAGTTCTCGACTTCAATCTCAGGGCTGACAGAGGTGGGGACTCTGGAGTGTGTAGCATGCTGAGCTGTGGTGGACAGGGATGAGTGGTGTATTGTTGAGACCTAGTCCAAGTCACTCATAGTATAGAGAATGGCAGGGACAGACTTTGACCAGAAATAGATCCGGGCATCTCTAACACACCGGCCCATTGTTTCCCTCATGGCCCCCCACACCGGCCCATTGTTTCCCTCAAGGCCCCCCACACCGGCCCATTGTTTCCCTCAAGGCCCCCCACACCGGCCCGAGTCTCCCATGATTATCCAAATAATTATCATTTTGTTAAAAAACAGCAACTATTAATACAGGCCCACTGTGTTAAAGATGGACCAGCCCATCTGGTATTTGCCAGAATTTCCTTATGGCCAGTCCACACTGGAGCATGGCTGGTTTCAGAGTAGTATGGGAGAACACTCTTATTTAACGGCTAGGATGTTGTTTTAGAAATCATTTGAATCTAATCTGATTTTAACATCCCTGTCTGACCATAATGGTTCATTGGTTTGACGAGATGTCTACTAATGTGCAGTACATTTGACATTTTAGTCATTTAGCAGGCGCTCTTATCAAGAGTGACATAGAATTAGTGCATTCATCTTGAGATAGCCAGGTGAGACAACAACACATCCCAATCGTATCAAGTACATTTCTCCTCAACAAAGTACACCACAAGATGTAAACCAATTTGCAAGAACAATTAATGTGCCAGAATAAGTCTTGATGTTGGGAGGCCATCCTCCCTGCTTGTCCAGGTGTGTGCGTTCTCATCAGTAGAGCGGAGGATGATCCTGGCTATACCCCTGCAGCATTACATGAGTGCCAAAAGGCATTATATCAGGGGCGGGAACATCAAATGCATAATTTAACATTAATTAACTGCGCTCAGTTATTGAATTATCCAATGATGTGAGTGATCACACGTTTAATGAGATCTCTTATTCGCATACTTAAACATTCCCCTCAAAAACATTGCTTTCCCCCTCAAAAAGCCATGTACCACCGATGTCTGTGAGTGGCTTCCCCTAGCCCAAAGCGTGTAATATGAGGAGCACCAAAAGGGCATGTATATTTCATACTTGTCTGACTTCCATTTTGGTGGTCCGGGAAGTGTGCACTGAAAGATTCCTTGCCTTACCAAGAGTTCCACTTTCTTCGCAGCATTTTCAGTGTGGTGCCCTCCACCCCCGCCTGTGACCTTTACAGATACACTTCAGAAATAAACATTGGGTGGGGCGGAGACACACTGAGGCAGAGCACATGCCCAGAGAGAACGGACGCTGTGCGCCTTGCTCTATTGATCACATCCCCACACACAGTGAGCCCAGCAATGTTCTGCTTCCCAGTCAATATCAGGGACAACAACATCCCACGTCCTCAATGAATACAATTATTGGCATAAAATACAATAGCTGACACTTTCTTACTTCCAATCCCAATGTGTGTACAATGTGTACATCTCTAAAATATCTGAATAAATAGCACATACTATTGCTAAGCCTGCATTGTCCCCGTATCTGCATCTTTTCAGGAAGGAAAATAGGTGAAGGGCTAGAATTTGGGAGGGAGACAACAGACTAATGTCATGGTTTCTGTCTGGAACTCTGGGAAGCGAATAGTGGAGATCCCAGACCATGCAGGGAGAGCTGAAATAGAAAATGACAGTTCTTTCATCCAATACATCATTTTAAGTCATGTTATGTTTCAATTGTGCTCTCTGTTATACTCTGCTAGAATAATGAAGAGGCACTCCTCTGTCAATCTGACAAGTCTGAAAGAATAATATCAATCTTGACTCTGATGGAAAAGTGGGGACTGCGTGTTTTTCTACTTTTCCATTGCGTCTGCTTTTTATTAGAAGCAAACACTCCAATGTTAAAATAATGATCTGCTTGTAACCACTATCAAAATCATAGACAGAGCCATCGATGACATCAAAATTATAGTTTTAACCATGTTTTGAAGCTATGCAGTGTTTGCTTACAAAATACATTGTTGACAAACAATGGAGAAAAACAAGCTTATATTTTGAGTTCTAAAAAGGGCCCAACAGTTAAACTAAGCTCATTAGGCATTTATAAGTTATCTTCTTAAATAATCAATGGCTATACATCACTACACTAAAAGTAAAAAAAATCTATAATAATTATGCACCACAATGGTTTGAGCTGCAGTTTGATAGCAAAACATTACGATTTCAAAATGGAGTATTGGAAAATAAAATTCCTGGGATAATTGGCTGTAAGGGTTCGATTTAGAGCAACCACAACAACATATTGGTTTCATTGTTGCAATCCGTTAGAGGGATTTCACTTGAAAGACATTGCATTGTCAAATCATCCAGTTCTGTGTTTGAATGAAAGGGGAATGTGAGAAGCAGCAGGTGTGTCTCAGTAATGTGTAGGTGTTCTTCAGGCAGGCACAACTCCATGAGATGATCACTACCTTTGGGGAACGAGCGCAAACCGACCGTGTTGACCACATCCACATGGAGACAACAACATTAAGCAACGGGACATCATTTACTCTCCCTCTCTTCAAGTCTACTACCTTTCTCTTTCTTCCTTTCGCTCTCTCTGTCTCTCTTTCACTCTCTTTCTCTCTCTCTCTCAGAAATAATAAGCATCCTGTATCCCTGAAATAAACGTAACCTAAAGAATTGACTGGAGGATTGCACATCAAATAATCCTAAAACATGGAGAAACAAGGACGAATACCACGTTTCATTTTAAACACAGGAACCCTCGCCCAACTCCCAACCTCATCCCTCCCCTTCATGTCTGAGAACACAGATATACAGTGATAAGCAACAATGACGAAATGCTGCCCTTTGATAAGAGTGAAATGCTTCTGGGTGCTTATTGGCTCTTACCTGATGGATTGAGCAGTCGCCAGGTGATTGATGGATCTGGCCTCCCATTGGCTAGACAACTTAATGTCACGTTGCTGCCTTCGTTCACGGTGATGTCTTCCGAAACTTTGTAAATGTTTGCCGGAACTGCAAGAGAAAGTGCCATTGGTCATTGTTTATTAATGTAGTAGTAAAAACATGGAGAGTAACATTTCATCTAAAGTAGATATAGTGGCTGTAAAAACAGACATACATTGTTCTAATATAAGTAGAAGCCTTTTCTGTGGTAGGGCTCGAGTCTTCCTAAGAACTGTGTAATGGATTTTCGAAGGCAAGAATAGGAACCGCAGTGTAGCATTACAGTGAATGAAGTGTACGGTTTATGAAATATTCAAATCCTGCTAAATTGTGTCTACATGTCAAATGTCAACATGAGCAATTATCAACAACATTACGCAAACGGCTGTGGCATGAACATAATTCTTTACAATACGTTCGTTGCTGTGGAATAGGCTACATGTCCAGTTTTCAGTATAGTTGAATGCAAAAGTTTGAATTCAAAAGTATTGCCATGTTAATTCAACAAGAAAAGGAAAGTTAAGTTAAGAAGCAACTTCAAATGGAAAAGAGTTTCTGTGCCTCAACCCAATCCATTACCCACCAAAAGATTAAATTAACTGAAACGCTAGGTGCATGACTTTGACTGATGTTCAAAGAAAGCCGAACGTTTGTCATCTGAATGCAATGTTTAATCGGCCTTCTACCTCTCAATTCTGATTTACTCTGCACCTAAACAAATAAAACAGGGAACGTATTACTCAGATAAAACTGCTCGGACAAATTAAGAAAGCGAGGTGCACTCCATTTTCACATTGGTCAGCAATTCAATTGTAATCAATCTGAGTGCACAGAGAGGGCATACAGACATCATTGTGAATTTCAAAACTATGGGTGGACGGAGGCGAGGTGTTGTATACGCATATCTTTGCTAGAAACTATTGATCAATGACTTGTAAATGATGAATGGGGCAAAATACATAGAGAGTAATACAGAAACATTTTATCGTAGAAGTTGAACAAGTAGCTCAATGCTTACAACTGCGCATATACCGCATATGTCCATATACCGCTCTCAGGTATAATAAACATGTTCTATAGCATTCTCATGTCACCTAAAATAAGCCGTGTTGCAGTCAAGGTGAGTCAAACTTGTAGTTGCCATCCCGTTTGATACTTGACAACGTGGGAAACATGTTCTATATGTTGTCAAATATGACAGAGGAATAATCAATACATCAGTGTGCCTCTGGATATTGCCTCCGCCCAAAATATCTGTTTTTATACTGATACTAACCATGCAACATCCCTTAGCTGATGCTTTATACTCTCCTCTAGATTCCCTCTCCTTGGCCAGTACAGCCTGTCCCTTTAATGACATCTGACAACATAGCTATTTTATTGCCAAACAACATTAAATGAAGCCATACAGAGTTATTGCGTGAGTCAAATGACCACAGAAAGTGAAGATGTGTTTTTCGATAAGGGAAGGATTGAAGTGACAGGGAATCCAATAGCTTTTTCTCAAAGAAGCGGGCTGGAAATATCAATGCTCTGATTGGCTGAATGAGGACCCGAGCATTAATCCAAACCAGGCCAGTCGCACAGATAAAAATTAGTTTGAGAGAAAACAACAGCTCCCAGACAGATAACCCTGTCACGTTCTAAACAGAAATAGTCGAGGCGGTTCATGAGTCAAATGAATAAAGAGTCTAAACTCTAAACCATTTCAACATAGTGGCTATAGCTCCCAGCAAGGATTGCAATCTTAGTCATGGGTCAGCCTTCAAGGAACAATATTTGAAAGGGCAGTTCTTTGAAAAACTCTTTCCCTGGCTGCCCAGGATTCTAAAGCGACATACAAGGGATTGTGTGAGGTCGATCTTACACACGAAGCCTAGAGAAATAATTTGCCGTTCCTGGTTAGATGGGATCAAATCGTAGCTTTAGCTTCTGCCAAAACATTTATTTTGCCTTTCAAGAAACACATCAATGATTTCATCTACAGGCTGAGAAAAGTAGTATCACCTTTTAACATTTCTTTCCTTCATTTTTTATTTGAGCATTTTCACATTTCTTCAAATTATTGTAAATATTTTTTCTTTCCAACCTCATCAACATAATCACATTTTGAGTCAGCTTCTTATATCCTAAAGATCAAGTGATCCTAGAAAAAAAGTGGAAAACAGATGTATCACGCAAATACAAATGTATCAGGCAAATACATTAACCTATGTTTCAACTTTGATAATAAAACTTCAAAGCCTTGGAAGCATGAGAAACTACAACATCATTAGAAGGAGCTTGCTGTATCAGAAATCCATATGATAATATAACCTGACAGTCAGCTTCAGGCTTTTCCTGGATTCCTGACGAGCCAAACCACCCAGGGAGGTAGGGATGATCAAAGTCCCAGAATGGTGAACCTCAGAGAAGTGTAAAGAAACCCAGCCGCACCTCCAGTGTCACAGATGTCCTGATCAATGTGTTTACTTTCAAGCCACAGCCTTTTAATCTAGCTATGACTCATCTTTAGCTGAAAATGGTGGACAGAGAGAGAGACACACACAGAAACTAGAACAGAATTAGTTTGGTAGCCGATTAAGATTCTCACTATCGCACTCTGCCTGGCACATGCACGCACGCACGTACAACCATTTCAAGGTACTATGCATGAAATGAGCCTTCCAGTTGAAAGAGAGAGGATGACAACAACAGGTATTCCCAGCCAAAAATGTCTCACACCTGCATTGTGTAATGTCTCAAACTACATTGAACAAAAATATAAACGCAACATGTAAAGTGTCAGTCCCATGTTTCATGAGCTGAAATAAAAGATTCCAGAAATGTTCCATACACACAAAAAGCTTATTTCCCTAGAAATTTGGGAACAAATTTGTTTACATCCAGGTTAGTAAGCATTTCTCCTTTGCCAAGATAATCCAGGTGTGGCATATCTAGAAGCTGATTAAACAGCATGATCATTACAGAGGTGCACCTTGTGCTGGGAACAATAAAAGGCAACTCTAAAGTGTGCTGTTTTGCCACACAACCACAGATGTCTCAAGTTTTGAGGGAGCATGCATTTGGCATGCTGACTGCAGGAATGTCCACCAGAGCTGTTGCCAGAAAATGTCATGTTCATTTCTCTACCATAAGCCGCCTCCAACGTCATTTTAGAGAATTTGGCAGTAGGTACAACCAGCCTCACAACTGCATGCCACGTGCATGGCATTGTGTGGGTGAGCGGTTTACTGATGGCAACGTTGTGAACAGAGTGCCCCATGGTGGCGGTGGGGCTATGGTATGGGCAGGCATAAGCTATGGACAACGAACACAATTGGCCCATTATGAGGTCTATTTATTTTAACAGATGCATATCTGTATTCCTAGTCATGGAAAATCCATAGATTAGGGCCTAATGCATGTATTTCAATTGACTGATTTCCTTATGTGAACTGTAACTCAGTAAAATCGTTGAAATTGTTGCATGTTGCGTTTATATTTTTGTTCAGTATACTTGCTATTTATGTAAAATACAGGCGCATCATGCCAGGAACGTTGACCTTCTTACAAAATAATATCCTTCTATCGGTTATTTTTCCTATTAGCAGTTTTTTTGTGAAAGTCCATTTCGTATCCGATAAGTGGAAACAGAAGTCTTTGGGTTAGCCTGCTATCAAGTAGAGCACCACACTTTGACGTACTCCATAGTCAAATCAATAACAAATCATAGCTAGGTATAAAGTTACAACCGGTTAAAACAGAGATGTTTGTATTTCATTGAACACCAGTAATTCAGAGCTCTTTGAATGACTCTACCACCATACCAACTGACCTCTGCGGATCGCTCCTTCTGTCTCTCCACCCACGGCATCCTGCCGCGTTCAGACATGACATTTGGACCGCTGATGTTACAGGCCTAAGTGTTGTCGAGGCAATTATGTTTCCGTAATTTGAATCATTAAAGCATAATCAGCGGAAAGCGCTCGCAGCCCTAAGCTCTGCTTTTAGCACTAGCTGCCAATTACTTTCCTCGATGTGCAAAAAAGGTCGTTAAACCAGGAACCTTTCAGATGACACAGAACAACCTCCTGAATGTTGTGACACCTCTGAAATGTAATAAAATCACATCAAACAAGCTCATAACGGGCAGCTGGGTGCCTCCCCAAACCTTGACCCAAAGAGGCAATCTGTTACTGCGGAAACAGTGAGAATGACAGCCAGGCAATCTTGTCCATTCAAGGTCTTTAAAGGAGAGGCAACCATCAATTTAGTGGGCGTCTTCAGGATTGGGACTTTTGCGGTCAACGTGTTCATGCATAAGCCTACACTCCTCTTTCAAGAGCCCAGAGGACATGACACATACAAACATGAGTACGCTCTTGAACACTGTCATTGTGAGTCTGCTTGAATAAGGCAGCATTGAAAAGTAAAAAGAACAGACACAATTAACCAAACGGTTAATTAAAAAAAATCCTCCTAACAGATTCTGTCATTAGGAAAATATTGTTACAGGGAAGTAGAGCCTTGTGATCTGATTCATCGTTAGTTTGTCTGTTTTTGTAAACATACGCTTACATTTTCAATGCTCATAAACCTATGACTCATTGATCCTAGTCCCTTTGAATTCTTCATGGTGTCAATGTGAGTTACCACTATGACAAATCAGTATTTCACTAAATACGAACAAACTCTGGAGTTTGCCAGTTTCCTCATAATAACAAACAAGAAAGCAATGCCAACATGTTTGATCAGAGACCTCGGGGTGCGTTTTTTCTGCAGCGGCTGCCACTGTGGAGCTGAAAGAGATGGCACACTTTTAACAGGATACTGCGGTGCACAGAGCCACCGAGCAGTGGGTGCCTCGGCCCCTTTCATTGTGCACTTCTGGCAGAACTGCTGGGGCTGCTGCTCGTAGCTGCTCCACCAACATAATCATCGCCAGCAGCACTCCATGATCTAAACTAAAGCTCTCTCTGAACTTTCAAAGGGGAGAGAGGATATCAAATAGACTAATGCCCATTGGAGCCACTTTTGAGCGAGGCTTTGTGTGGATGTGGAGAGACATTTGGAGGCAGTTCCTGCTGGCCAGATAAAGGTCTTCTTGAGGACAAATCCCTGATTAATTCAAATGTAGCTTTTTTTCTTTAGAGATGTTCCAGTGGAGGGCAGAGAGGTTTCCACAAGGGCAGAGACTCGTAAATCATACAAACAAATAATTGGTGTTTGTGTTGAAAGGAGAAAACAATGGGAAAGGAAAAGGTAGCGGCAGTATTTCTAACAAGCCAACCGAAGCCCCAGCAGAGAGAAATGCATTGGCGCCCAATGAGCAGGACTTCAACTCGTGAAAAATTGTTGCTCTTTATAAATTCTACAAGCTATAATTCTTATCTCAAGTAAACTTGAATAAATGTACTGCCAGTTCAAGGCAATGTGTACTTTTATCCTTGGCGATCATCCGCATCGTTCAGGACGGCGTGCCAAAAACCCCAGATTCAATTTGTATTCAACACATATCATGATTTAATACCTTATAAAACGGAATGAGATGATAAGAAAACAAAGAGAGGAGATGACAACAGCTGGCTGGAGGAGAAACTCTTGGCGGTGACCTTTCCTTTTTAGAGGAACTTGGGTTTAACACTCCTTCCTGCTCTCTTGAGCTCTCAGTCATCCAGCAAATTCATGGAACTTTCTGTAAAACAGTGCTTTAGTTCACCCCTTATCTGTATGACTTAAAGTTACGATACATGACCAAAAGTATGTGGACACTTGCTCGTCGAATATCTTGTTCCAAAATCATGGGCATTAACATGGAGTTGGTCCCCCCTTTGCTGCTAAAACAGCCTCCAATCTTCTGGGAAGGCTTTCCATTAGAAGTTGGAACATTGCTGCGGGGACTTGCTTCCATTCAACCACATGAGCATTAGTGAGCTCGGACACTGGTGTTGGGCGATTAGGCCTGGCTCGCAGTCGGAGTTCGAATTCATCCCAAAGGTGTTCAATGGGGTTGATGGCAGAGCTCTGTGCAGGCCAGTCAAGTTCTTCCACACCAATCTCGACAAACCATTTCCAATCTCGACAAACCACTTTGTGCACGGGGGTATTGTCATGCTGAAACAGGAAAGGGCCTTCCCCAAACGGTTGCCACAATGTTGGAAGCACAGAATTGTCTAGAATGTCATTGTATGCTGTAGCGTTAAGATTTCCCTTCACTGGAACTAAGGGGCCTAGCCAGAACCATGAAAAACAGCCCCAGACCATTACTCCTCCTCCACAAAACTTGACAGTCGGCACTATGGATTGGGGCAGGTAGCGTTCTCCTGGCATCCGCCAAACCCAGATTCATCCGTCGGACTGCCAGATGGTGAAGCGTGATTCATGACTCCAAAGAACCCGTTTCCAGTCCACGTTGAAAGTTACTGAGCTCTTCAGTAAGGCCATTCTACTGCCAATGTTTGTCTATGGAGATTGCATGGCGGTGTGCTCGATTTTGTACACCTGTCAGCAACGGGTTTGGCTGAAATAAATGAATCCAGTCATTTGAAGGGGTGTCCACATACTTTTGTATATGTAGTGTATTTCTGGAGAAGGACGGCTATTTCCCTAGACTAGCAAACAGCTACTGTTAGCATTGACCATTCGGATCAATTGTCTTAATTAATAACCTATGGAAAATATGCCAATAAGATCAGGAGGACACCTTACAAACTCAAGTGCAATCCAAGTTCAATTGAGGCGATAAATATAAGCTAATCATCATGTAATCTTACTGGTCAATGTGAACTACCAAATTATCGTAAATGGCCACGCTCACAAACAATCCTCCATCCAACCCCCCTCAAGTGAAAACTATAGAAAAACTTTGTTATAGGTTCCTATAACAAACCATGGTCTAGATTCAATCAGTTCAGCGCTAACCCGTTGGAGCTCTCAAATCTGTTAGTGAATAATGCTTCGTTGGAGCTCTCAAATCTGTGAGTGGATAATGCTTCGTTGGAGCTCTCACATCTGTGAGTGGATAATGCTTTGTTGGAGCTCTCAAATCTGTGAGTGGATAACGCTTTGTTGGAGCTCTCAAATCTGTGAGTGGACACTCATATGGTCATTGTCACGAAGCCACAACCATCCCACTCGCGTTAGAAGTTAAGAACGAGAAAGTGTAGGCTATATATAAATAACGACCCTCAAACTGAAAATCATTAAACAAAATAATGAGGAATTCTATCAGCCTAATTGAGGTGTAGATTACATCCCACATTCCAGTGTTCGATTTCTTACCAATGCAAATCTGTGCAGCCAATGAAATATCTCCGATAGGTAGGCTATAATGCCTGGACCCGCTTGTGGATTTCACAGCTGTAACGCAGTTCCACCTATAAAACTGTCATAAAAACAGCTATGCAGTGTGTCGGCTAGCAGGAATCTGATTGAATCAAGCCCCATGTCGTGATTGAAGCCATGTTCACCTGCCCCTTTGGCAAAACATTTCTACAGCTAAAAGCACCAAGAACGCAGATTCTGGCAGTCAAACCAGCAATCAGAGCAGGTAATCAATTTCCCTTGATTGCTCTCCGTTCTGTGTAATAATGTTGGATTAGGTAAAGTGCAGGCTGGGATGGGAGGGGAAGGCTATTAGCTTGTCTCTCCAGAGACAAGCCCTTTGAAACCCTGTACTTTACAGTCATTTGGATTAAACAAGCAACGGGATCAAGGTACTTTATTCAATTTAGTCTGATTGACAGACAGGGTTGGGGAGCAACGGATTACATGTAATCCGTTACATGTAAGGGATTACAAAAAACAAAACTGTAACTGTAATCCGTTACGTTACCAGCAAAAATATTGTTATCAGATTACATATACTTTTGAAAAACTAGATGATTACTTTGAGGATTACTTTTAAATTCAGAAAGGATGTTTGTGTAAAAAAATATTTGACACTTCTCTCTTTTCTCAATGACATTCAAATCAGCATTGAAAAAAGGCACAAGTTTAAGTTTGTTCCACCTGAGCGAGTCTCACTACAAATCAGAGACCACTATGATGACACACCAGATGTGATTGATGGATTGCAGGAAAAGAGCAAGAATAGGCTTTTGTAGGCTATAGTCCAAGCTATGTCTTCCAATGGTGCGACTGCTGTCGGCATCCAAAGATTATCCAACTTAAACACTTGGAGGTAAGGATGACAGCAGTGGTGTAGTCTACAGCGTTATGGATATCACTTATTATTGATATCTAAATAGCGCATTGATGTAAATCACACTGCTGCTCTCTCATTTAGCTATTTGTGCCTTATGAATTGTGGTTGTTGTGGATGGCTGCTCACAAATCTAAATGTGTATTTGAACCCAATAATGGTTGAATTCAAGAAGTTTAAACGGCCTATCAATCATTGTTTTTGAAACCAGTGGACAGCCAGTGAAAAATGAGCTCTTGCAACAGCTGCATAGTGCGGATCCCAGCCTATGGAATAAAAGTTCAGGCTTTTATTGCTCAATCTAATTCATGCAGATAAAAAAAAATCCATAGGCCTAATGGACACATGCTCAAACGTGAACACTTTAGATAGACTTAAAGGGGCAATCTGTAGTTGCTACATCTATTTCTGGACTTATAAATTATATATACAGTACCAGTCAAAAGTTTGGACATACCTATTCATTAAAGGGTTTTTCTTTATTTTTACTATTTTCTACATTGTAGAACGGATTACATTTAGAAAGTAACCTACCCAACCCTGTTGATAGACTGTCTTGACCCTATGAGGGTAATGAGTTAGAAGGCTTGGGATCAATGTAATGATGGAAGACCTCAGTTTCCACACCCTTTCTATTGGTACCACTTTGAAAGTCCTCTTTTACCATCCCTTCATTTGGTGTAAGTTTCGTTCAACTGAATATTACATCTATCAAGCGGTTTTGGGATTACAGTAAGGAACCCGTGCTACAATGTTACTGACGTAAGCATTCCTTTCCTTTGCCTTAGGTTCAATTGAATTTCACATGCCTATCAAACAGTTTTGCTTGTTATGTTTGGTTTGTGCTTACATCTGGTAAGAGACCACTGTTGAGTTACGATGTATGTTTTTTTTATTATTTAATGCCAACAAACGTACATTTTTATATTTACGTAACAGCAAACATATTTTTTTACTGTGTGGTCAATTAGCAAAATGGATGTTCCAATTCTCTGAATAAGAAATGAGAAAGCTAGGGCAGCAACCTGTACAAAAAGACTGCATAAACACTGTTAAAGCAGGATTGATTGGGCCACCAGACTCCAAGTTGCACTTGACTTTCAAACAAGAACAATGCAGTTCTTGGTTAGTATGCGGTTCTCTTCTATTTCCATTTCAACTTGATGTAACGAGAAGCAATCTGAACTAGATTCAACCAGACCCAATGGCATTGACTGAGTGACTGATGTTTCTATCCAGACTATTAGCCTGGCTTGAGCTTAATATACTCTGACTGCTAGTACTGAACAGCTGTGGTATCTGGGAGACCTGGGAGATATCTGACTATATCTGAAAACCTCCCAGTGTCAAATCTCTGAACTAACTAAGTCACATCCAAGGTGTTTTGGTCGACTGCCTTCAGTAAGGATGGATTAGCCTGCTCCTCTTTGTAATGCCTTAGGCATACATACATGTACTTACCAAGTGGCAGTGGTGGGAAAAGTATTTCATTTTCATACTTGAGTAAAAGTAAAGATACCTTAATAGAAAATGACTCAAGTAAAAGTGAAAGTCACCCGGTAAAATACTACTTGAGTATAAGTATAATGTATTTGGTTTTAAATATACTTAAGTATCAAAAGTAAATGGAATTGATAAAATGTCCTTAAGTATCAAAAGTAAAAGAAAAAGTATAAACCATTTCAAGTTCCTTATTGTAAGCAAACCAGACGGCACCATTTTTTTGGGGGGACAGATAACCAGGGGCACACTCCAACACTCAGACATCATTTACAAACAAAGCATTTGTGTTAAGTGAGTCCACCAGATCAGAGGAACAAGGGATGACCAGGGATGTTCTCTTGATAAGTGTGTGAATTCAACCATTTTCCTGTCAACAAGTACATTTGGGTGTCAGGGAAAATGTATGGAGTAAAAAGTACATAACTTTTTGGGGGAATGTAGTGAAGTAAAAGTAAAAGTTGGCAAAAATATAAATAGTAAAGTAAATATACCCCAAAAAACGACATAAGTAGTACTTTAATGTAGTTTTTAGTTAAGTACTTTACACCACTGCCAAGTGGTGCACTTGAAAAGCTTTTCAGCTCAAAGGAGAAATAACAAGCACGGACACAATATGTACCAGCACACTTAATAACTAACCAATACATTGAAAACCTCTCCATTAAATAATTGTACGTCACCTGTTGAGGTATAGTATTGTAATTATAGCTAGTTGTGCGTCGTTTACAACAGCACTCACGCATCTATGTATAAACCATAAAAGACTAATATCATAAATGCAGAGACAGTTTCCTAACATACTGCACCTAATGGCAGAATAACCATTGTACAATGATGATGGTCTATATCTACAGAGAGAGTGGGAGGGAGAGAGATAGGGAGAAAGAGAGAGACCGAGGCCTCTAATGACTCATAATCATTACTGAATTCTCAGTAACATTTCTCAGAAGACCTAAAGGAACAACATATTATCTCAAATGTCTACAATATTGGCAGAACAACAACTCCTGGGAAACCTTTAACATGCATTTTCTCTCTCTAATATTGAGTTGTACCCCCCTCTTTTGCCTTCAGAACAGCCTCAATTCGTCGGGGCATGGACTCTACAAGGTGTTGAAAGCGTTCCACGGGATGCTGGCCCACGTTGACTCCAATGCTTCCCACAGTTGTGTCAAGTTGGCTGATGTCCTTTGGAGGGTGGACCATTCTTGATACACACAGGAAACTGTTGAGCGTGGAAAAACCAAGCAGCCTTGCAGTTCTTCACACACTCAAACCGGTGCGCCTGGCACCTACTACCACACCCCGTTCAAAGGCACTTACTGTAAATCTTTTGTCTTGCCCATTCACTCTTTGAATGGCACACATACACAATCATAATCAGTCATAATTGTCTTGACGCTTAAAAATCCTTCTTTAACCTGTCTCCTGCCCTTCATCTACATTGATTGAAGTGGATTGAAGGTGGCATCAATAAGGGATAATAGCTTTCACCTGGAATCACCTGGCCAGTCTATGTCATGGAAAGACCATGTGCTACTGTTTTGTACACTCAATGTATATTCCAGAAGGAGTTTGTAGATATACACTCGACAAATTGTTTCAATGTGTCAGACTCAGTGTTCAGAGCAGCCAAAGAAGTGTACTGTAGCCTACAGGTTATAATAGGGGAATGTATAGTGAACACACGTCTTGAGGACTAGTGTGGAAATGCTATATCAGTTTTATGGCCAAACAAAATGGCCCTCTGGACAGCTGGAGAACGGAGAACTATTTGAGTATGTGCAGTCAACTAACACATTTATTAGAAAATGCCTAAGATGCCAATGAAACACTAACTAATAACAGATGCCATTGCTGAGTCTAAGCTCTCTAGTCTACTATATTTGGATATGCGTTGGATGCTAGTCAAAAGGCTATTTTCTGATAATATTCTACAGATGTAGGATCTTAATTTGAGCCAGTTTGCTACAGCAGGAAAAAAAAACGTGCAGCAACAGGAAATGTGAATTATTATGTGGATTATATTTAAGGGATTTTTGTAGGGGTTGATACATTTTCCGTTAGGGCAAATCAAGTCTGAAATTTCAAAGTGGAAATGACAAACTTTAGAAGCCTTTTTAAAACTCAAACACAGTACAAGTTTGCATTGTACAAGTGCATGAACATTCTCCGCAAAAAAAGATAGATCAAATTAAGATCCTACATCTGTAGGTAATATTTCTGACCTTCAGCATTAATGCAATAAAAATGTTCAAACTATAAGCTTTCATAACTGATCATTAGTATTCGTCACTTAACCCCACTTTGTGTGTGTGGTTATGAGTGCAAAAGTGAATGTCAAAACAAAGTGAAGTTCAAAACAAAGTGATCTATTCAACATTTTGTGCTGTCAACAAAACAACATCCTTAATGACAGGTGTTACCCTATTTTGGAATGACAATTATGCTTGGCACGTAGGCACCAATGGATGTTAAAGATCCAATGCAGCTGTTTTTATCTCAATATCAAATCATAACAATTAAGAACCTTTAGTGTGATTGTTTTCAATTAAAATTGTAAAAAAGTAACTAAATAGCTTCGTAGCAAAGAGCAATTTCTCAAGCAAGAATTTTGCTAGGACCTGGAGTGGTCTGAGTAGGTAGGGGAAAACTAAAAACTAGCTGTTATTGGCAGAGAGGTTTGGAACTCTCGTGTTGGGTTAAATGCGGAAGACACATTTCAGTTGAAGGCATTCAGTTGTACATTCAGTCCCTCTCTTATTGGTCTATTAACCAATTAATCGCCTGGTGATGTCACCAGGCAGGCCAAAACTCCATCCTACCGAAACAGAAACTGAAATGTCAGGCAGTCTTTTTAAACAGCTCTTAAACTAAAAGGGCATTATCATAATTTTCACAAATTCACAGTATTATTCCAACCTCATAGTGTGGATATATATATCTATATATATATCCAATATACACAGTTAAAGTCGGAAGTTTACAAACACCTTAGCCAAATACATTTAAACTCAGTTTTTCACAATTCCTGACTTTTAATCCGAGTAAGAATCCCCTGTCTTAGGTCAGTTAGGATCACCACTTCATTTTAAGAATGTGAAATGTCAGAATAATAGCAGAGAGAATGATTTATTTCAGCTTTTATTTCTTTTATCACATTCCCAGTGGGTCAGACATTTACATACACTCAATTAGTATTTGGTAGCATTGCCTTTAAATTGTTTAACTTGGGTCAAACGTTTCGAGTAGCCTTCCACAAGCTTCCCACAACAAGTTGGGTGAATTTTGGCCCATTCCTCATGACAGAGCTGGTGTAACTGAGTCAGGTTTGTAGGCCTCCTTGCTTGCACATGCTTTTTCAGTTCTGCCCACAAATGTTCTATAGGATTGAGGTCTGGGCTTTGTGATGGCCACTCCAATACCTTGACTTTGTTGTCCTTAAGCCATTTTGCCACAACTTTGGAAGTATGCTTGGGGTCATTGTCCATTTGGAAGACCCATTTGCGACCTAGATTTAACTTCCTGACTGATGTCCTGAGATGTTTCTTCAATATATCTACATCATTTTCCTACCACTTGATGCCATTTATTTTGTGAAGTGCACCAGTCCCTCCTGCAGAAATGCACCCCCACAACATGATGCACCCCCGTGCTTTTCCTCCAAACATAACAATGGTCATTATGGCCAAACAGTTCTATTTTTGTTTCATCAGACCAGAGGACATTTCTACAAAAAGTACGATTTTTGTCTCGATGTGCAGTTGCAAACCGTTGTCTGACTTTTTTATGGCGGTTTTGGAACAGTGGCTTCTTTCTTGCTGAGCGGCCTTTCAGGTTATGTCGATATAGGACTCGTTTTACTGTGGATATAGATACTTTTGTACCTGTTTCCTCCAGCATCTTCACAAGGTCCTTTGCTGTTGTTCTGGGATTGATTTGAACTTTTCGCACCAAAGTATGTTACATTTACATTTTTACATTTAAGTCATTTAGCAGACAAATTGGTGCATTCACCTTATGATATCCAGTGGAACAACCACTTTACAATAGTGCATCTAAATCTTTTAAGGGGGGGTTAGAAGGATTACTTTATCCTATCCCAGGTATTCCTTAAAGAGGTGGGGCTTCAGGTGTCTCCGGAAGGTGGTGATTGACTCCGCTGTCCTGGCGTTGTGAGGGAGCTTGTTCCACCATTGGGGTGCCAGAGCAGCGAACAGTTTTGACTGGGCTGAGCGGGAACTGTGCTTCCTCAGAGGTAGGGAGGCGAGCAGGCCAGAGGTGGATGAACGCAGTGCCCTTGTTTGGGTGTAGGGCCTGATCAGAGCCTGAAGGTACAGAGGTGCCGTTCCCCTCACAGCTCGGAGATGTTAATCTCTAGGGGACAGAACACGTCTCCTTCCTGAGCGGTATGACGGCTGCGTGGTCCCATGGTGTTTATACTTGCGTACTATTGTTTGTACAGATGAACGTGGTACCTTCAGGCGTTTGGAAATTGCTCCCAAGGATGAACCAGACTTGTAGAGGTCTACATAGTTTTTTCTGAGGTCTTGGCCGACTTCTTTTGATTTTCCTATGATGTCAAGCAAAGAGGCACTGAGTTTGAAGGTAGGCCTTGAAATACCTCCACAGGTACACCTCAAGTTGACTTAAATGATGTCAATTAGCCTATCAGAAGCTTCTAAAGCCATGACATCATTTTCTGGAATTTTCCGAGCTGTTTAAAGGCACAGTCAACTTAGTGTATGTAAACTTCTGACCCACTGGAATTGTGACACAGTAAATTATAAGTGAAATAATCTGTCTGTAAACAATTGTTGGAAAAATTACTTGTGTCATGCACCAAGTAGATGTCCTAAAAATGTGTGGAGTGGTTGAAAAACGAGTTTTCATGACTACAACCTAAGTGTATGTCAACTTCCAACTTCAACTGTACATACAGTACCAGTCAAAAGTTTGGACACAAGGGTTTTTCTTTATTTGTATTATTTTCTACATTGTAGAATAATAGTGAAGACATCAAAACTAGGAAATAACACATATGGAATCATGTAGTAACCAAAAAATGTTAAACAAATCAGAATATATTTTATATTTTATATTCTTCAAAGTAGCCACCCTTTGCCTTGATGACAGATTTGCACACTTGACATTGTCTCAACCAGCTTCATGAGCTTCATACTTTTCCAACAGTCTTGAAGGGGTTCCCACATGTGCTGAGTACTTGTTGGCTTCCTTTCCTTCACTCTGCGGTCCAACTCATCCCAAACCATCTCAATTGGGTTGAGGTCAGGTGATTGTGGAGGCCAGGTCACCTGATGCAGCACTCCATCACTCTCCTTCTTGGTCAAATAGCCCTTACACCGCCTGGAGGTGTGTTTTAGGTCATTGTCCTGTTGGAAAACAAATGATAGTCCTCCACTAAGCGCCAACCAGATGGGATGGCATATTGCTGCAGAATGATGTGGTAGCCATGCTGGTTAAGTGTGCCTTGCATTCTAAATAAATCACTGACAGTGTCACCAGCAAAGCACCCCCATACCTCCTCCACCATGCTTTATGGTGGGAACCACACATGCAGAGATTCCATATGTGTTATTTCATAGTTTTGATGTATTCACTATTATTCTACAATGTAAAAAACAGTAAAAGTAAAGAAAAACCCTTGAATGAGTAGGTGTGTCCAAACTTTTTACTGGCACTGTATATATACAGTGACAAGAAAAAGTATGTGACCACTTTGGAATTACCTGGATTGGTCATCCAACTTGATCTGATCTTCATCTAAGTCGCAGCAATAGACAAACATAGTGTGCTTAAACTAATAACACACAAATGATTGTGTATTTTTCATGTCTATATTGAATATATCATTTAAACATTCACAGTGTAGGTTGGAAAAACTATGTGAACCCATAGGCTAATGACTACTCCAAAAGCTAATTGGAGTCAGGAGTCAACTAACCTGGAGTCCAATCAATGAGACAAGATTGGAGATGTTGGTTAGAGCTGCCTTGCCTACAAAAAACACTAAGATCAGATCAAATCTTATGACCAATTCATGCAGAAATACAGGTATTTCCAAAGGGCTCACATACTTTTTCTTGCCACTGAATATATATGTGTGTGTGTGTGTGTGTGTGTGTGTGTGTGTGTGTGTGTGTGTGTGTGTGTGTGTGTGTGTGTTTTTGACTGCACTGGGCCTTTAAGCACTCAGAGAATAATCATTATTTTGTTCATTTCAAATAAAGTTAATCGTCTGTAGTGATATTAATAATATAGCGCTTTTGATTATACAAAAATAACCTCAAAGTGCATATGATGGGCTGAAGGGAGATGTGTGTCTGAATGAGCAGAATCAGTCAACTAATCCAACAATAGCACAGATCCCTTCAACAAAAAGCTACTATTGGGTTGTAGGAGTGAATGATTGATAGGACAAGCTATTCACAGTTCTGGGGCCTAAGTCTTTTCAGTCCTGAAATTGGACCATTGGCCAGCTCTTTCACAGTTGATGATAAGAGTGAGAGCAAGGCCCTAACAGTGTGAACGACCTGTGTTGAGTGGCAGAGTGCCCAAAATGAGCATACTGCTGACCTGAGGACTGTTGTAGGGCCGAGACAGCCTGACATAGGTGACAGGACCCTATTAAAGCATAGCTTGGGAGAGGATATTTTCAGACCAGTTGCCAGGTGAGACAGAGAGCATGTGGCCAGGACAGCACTCCATTTTCCATACATAACATCTAAAGAGGTTGGCCATCTATATTACAGCCTTGAAAAGTGGATAAAGGAGAGGCTCTCCAGGAATGATGGGACGGCCTCTACTTATCCTCTGAAACATGGCAGCCCTACACCTGAAGCCCTATTGATGTGTTTGAAGTCACGTGTGTCCGTGGGATGGCCCCATTTAAATGCATGAGGTGCCTCTTCTGCCGAGCATAAAAAAGATTAAAGGAGATGCCTTTTTTCCCCTTGATTTCAGCCAAGTCAGCCAAAGAGAAAACGGAATACTAAATTGTTTCTTTCATTAAAACATCAAGGAGTCCGTTTCGTTAAGGGGTTCAAAGGCGACAGACAATATCTGCAGTTATGTAGTGTGTCGCGTTCTCTTCCTCCCATACAATCGCTAAAATAATGGGCAAGGAGAAGACAGCCATTCTTCTCCAGAGGGGTGGATTGGCGGCCGGGAACAGCCACCGATCCACTTGGTAGCTGAAGTGTTAAAGCCGCCACCAAAAAGTCAGACTAGTAACACAATATGTCGGCCTTGGCAATAAGGAGCCTTTCAGCAAGGAAAGGTGGGTGGGGGAGATGGCTTCCTGAAGGACCACTAAAAGGTTCTGACTGTCCCATGATAATTGGTAAAGGTCAATTCCTCCTCCTTGCGCAGACTTCAAAGTAGAACTGCTTACACCCCCCACGCGCTCTTTAGAGTGACACACTGCCTTCACCATCTCCTTAGTAAGTGCCTCGGTTCACCCCATTAAATACCACACCATTGTGATTCAGGGCTAAATGTGGACAAAGCCATTGTGGATCACCTCTGTATTGATCGGAGATAAAGGAATCACTATGGAGATCCTTTATGACGATGATTGAGATGAAACTACACTTATCTATCATTATGAACATGAAATTGGAATTAGCTCGAGAGCAATTTTTATGACCAAATAAATTGAATGTCAATCAATTGAGGTCGCAGTTCTTGTTCTCAACTGGCCTACCTGGTTAAATAAAGGTGAAATAATACAAAATAAATACAAAATTCCTTTCATTAACTGCCACTTTGATTGACTCAAAATGTGGTGTGGACTTCATCCTAATCATTAACTATATAGCAAAACTCATGCATTGAAAGATAGCTGAGGAAACCCAGATAGAGGTTGCTAATGGATATACATACGGTGATGCTAAAACAAACACAAAGTAGTTCAAATTTTGGATCTGACTTATTTGGTAAACAAGTAGGAGTTTATAGTAGTATCTCTATTCACTGCATGGTGGATCTGTGTGCTTGTCTGCTAAGACCCCGCGTTGCTGCTTGGCACTCTAATTTAAATGATTTTGATTTCTTAACAAAGAATGAAAAATGCTGACATTAATTTATAAGCGACCAAATCAATTCTGATAAAAATCCGCTGACAAAGCGGTGCTGTTTGCTGCACAAAAAAACAGATTACTGCTGCCTGCTGCAACAGGAAACCATCATGGGATCTATTTTATTGACAGATTTCAATGGTCTCAAACATTTGGCACATGACCAGCATGCACTAATGCACAAATTGCTCTTGACACACTGTCATATGCTTAGCAAACTCCAAAGTCAACCAATGGTGTCGGAGTATCCTAGTCACACAGATTTTCAATGGCTCCACGTCAACGGCTAGCTCGGGTTGCCTCAAAATCAAAAGAGAATGGGTTGGGAAAATCGCCATATTACGATTCATATCATGTGCAATGACCCTGTCTTTAAGCACCGATGCCTAGAAGCGTGCTGCAAGTCCATGGCTTTATTATTCACAGAAAATGTACTTTGTCTGATCATTTGTTTTCCAATTACACTGGTGTCCCTGCTTGCAGAAATCGTGTCAGCTTCGGTTACATGAACATGTTCTCTGATAGCTAACTAGCAGGTAGAGGCAGTGTTGCTGCTGCGGTTGGAAAAATGTTCATACCATTTCATACCACTTTTTTTACTCAGCTTTTGGATTGTCTTGTTTGTGTCGTTGAAAGGGAAACTACACACACTTCATCCGGCAGACATTCCCCCTTAAGCTATGTGCAAAAAATGTTGGATTCAGCAGTAAATGGCTGTTGGATAATTGAATGATGTGATGATGGTGTGACTTTCTCCTATAGCCAATCAGAATTCTACTATTACTAACACAGTGGGATGTGAAATGCTTTCAATATGAAGCCATAGTTTCAGCATGGGGGGAGAGGAAATGAATGAAATGCTTCACATAGGAAGAAGTAAGCTGTCACATTGTTATAAAAATGACCATAGGAGTTGGCAAGACAGCACAAACAGATCTGGGAGCAGGCTAATGTCAGCCCATATCCACATAACAGTTGAAGTCTACAGTAGGACTATTGGAGAAAAAAAGTAAAGAAGGACGAAATACAATGTAGGATCAATGTTTAGCTCTAAATGTCAAAGTCATGAAATATGTGCAGATAAATGGAAACACAGGAAGACTACATGAGAAATACCAATGATCAAGCAGTGTCTAATGGAACCCAATGGAATTCTGGTAACAGGGAAGAATTGGCTGGGACAGATCCACTTAGAACACAGCACAAGCATCAATTCATGTATTGAACTTTTAGTGCTATTAATAGACCAGCTCTTAAGTTCATCGCTATGTGACGGCGTTCGCCTGTAGCTTTTGTGTGGTAAAATGCTATTTTAGGATCTCTTCCATCCCTAATCACTATTTGTCTGAGATGAATTTCCAATAGGGGGGTGGTGCTGCCATCAATGGAGACAAAATATAGACACAATTATTGCACAAACTATTATTGCACAAACTATTATTGCACAAACAAACACATTATAGCACAAATTAGTCAACGTTAATGGGTTAACTTGAATGTCAGCTTCAGGTTTGATGTGCAGCACAAGTGTACCAAGATAAAGATAAAAAACTACTGGAAATTGCTTCAGGGGAAACGGCAAGAAACAAGACCTCACAGTGAGGGCCTCAGATCTACATTCTGCCGGGCAGACAGACATCTCCTTGTCTTCCATACTGTGTGGACAGTTGAAAAGGAGTTCTTGACAGCTAAAGAGAACTCCCTGTCAGCTGTCCTGATAATATGGAAGACAATGAGATTACAGAGACCTATAGGTGGGCTGCTGGTTGACGGAGGACGATGGTGGGCTGTCAGTCTTGAGACAAGCAGCCATGTACATGGTTGAAATATACTTATCCATGTTATGTTACTGGAACTTATTGATTACTTTACATGCATAAGGAATGCATATGTTAGCGGTCAAGAAACGGTCAAGAGGAACTAGTTGGGTGGAAAGTTACTGAGTGATATGGAAAGGTACTGAGTGATATGGAAAGGTACAGAGTGATATGGAAAGGTACTGAGTGATATGGAAAGGTACTGAGTGATATGGAAAGGTACTGAGTGATATGGAAAGGTACTGAGTGATATGGAAAGGTACTGAGTGATATGGAAAGGTACAGAGTGATATGGAAAGGTACTGAGTGATATGGAAAGGTACTGAGTGATATGGAAAGGTACAGAGTGATATGGAAAGGTACAGAGTGATATGGAAAGGTACTGAGTGATATGGAAAGGTACTGAGTGATATGGAAAGGTACTGAGTGATATGGAAAGTTACTGAGTGATATGGAAAGGTACTGAGTGATATGGAAAGGTACTGAGTGATATGGAAAGGTACAGAGTGATATGGAAAGGTACAGAGTGATATGGAAAGGTACTGAGTGATATGGAAAGGTACTGAGTGATATGGAAAGGTACAGAGTGATATGGAAAGGTACTGAGTGATATGGAAAGTTACAGAGTGATATGGAAAGGTACTGAGTGATATGGAAAGGTACTGAGTGATATGGAAAGGTACTGAGTGATATGGAAAGTTACAGAGTGATATGGAAAGGTACTGAGTGATATGGAAAGGTACTGAGTGATATGGAAAGGTACAGAGTGATATGGAAAGGTACTGAGTGATATGGAAAGGTACTGAGTGAGAAAAGGGGAAGTGCAGAAAGTTCATTTCTGTTTAAATATGTTATCGTTGAATATGAACGTTCCTAAGGAGGGAGGCAAAGGGCAACAGTCTAATTTCAGTTCTTGATAAGGCAGGCCAGTTTCTGAGGAACCAGGACCATGAGGGATGTGGAAGGGATGTGGAATGTGGAACTGAACTCGAGATAAGGTCAACAGATGAAAAGAAAAGACACTGCTGGGAGGGGGGCCATATGGGTCGGAAGGTATAAAGATGTACTTGTGTGGCTGTATGTTGTCTTTGCAGCTGTATGACACAGTGGGTGAGTAAACTTGGTTAAAGCTTTTTCTAGTTGCCCGTTCCAGTTTTTATTCCGAACCTAACAATGGCCAGGCTACTGTAACCTTTTACTGTAAAAAGGGCATTATAAATACACTTTTTGGATTGATTGATTGGTTGATTGATTGGTTGATTGATTGGTTAATTGTGCTAGTGCCTACCTTGGACAATGAGATGGACATTAGAGGTCTTGGACTGCTGTTTGGTCTGGATGGAACATGTGTAGGAGCCCTCGTCGTACACATCCACTTTCTGGATGCGAAGACTGTACTCCAGCTGGCCCTTGTTCACCAGGTCCACACGCGGGTCCAGCGACCACTTGTCCTCCCCAGCGAAGATGATGTTGGATCGGTTGAGCCAGGCAACTTTGGACACCTTATCATCCACGTAACACCTGGAAGGACAAAAGAGAGAGGAAATTAACCAAGTTATGAATCAGGTCGATTTGAAAAAAGATTATGCGCCAGAACCGCGTGAAATTAATATTCAAATCTATGTAGGTCTATTGTATATAGGGAGAGACCACTATATGTAGTGGCCAAAGATAAACAAAAGATTCATTATTGGAATGAAAATTACTCCTCCTAATCTGAGGCATCTCCGAGGGATAGCTGAGAACATGCTAGCAGATACCCAGAGACTTCCAGTCATTGCTCTAACGCTCGTTAGCAACTGCGCTAGCACTAGTTAGCAACTTTCTTCAAACTTCGCGCACAAGCTCATCTGACTCCGGGGAAGTAGATTTGACAATACCCCTTTAAGCTCTTTCCTATCTCTCTAGTTCTTCCTGCTTTGCTCTCTCTTCTGATAAATGTATAATATATGCCATTAAGCAAATGTTTTCATCCAAAGCGACTTACAGTCACGTGTGCATCCATTTTTTCATATGGGTGGTCCCATGAATCAAACCCACTATCCTGGCAATGCAAGCACCACGCTCTACCAACTGAGCTCCAGAGGGCCACAGCTATATGTAGGTGAACAGTGATGGTTCTCCTCTTGATTAAAAAGGACATCAGTATCCTCTTGTTTAGCTTGGCTTGTTGCATGCTGTCAGAGCATTATGCAGTGTATAAGTATGACGCCTACGACTCTGTGTGTTAGAGCGCCTGCTTAATGAATAAATGTAAGGGGACGTCTGAATCGATGAGAATGGATATCATGCATAATATAACATGGCAGACATACGCCGGAAATGCAAATTGAAAACTTGTGCCGCTCGGCACAATATATCGGGTGTATTCAAAACAGAAAGTGAATTAGTCGGGGAGCAGAAGTTGTTTCACGATGACCCTGAGGGGTTCTCACATGCAGTAGTGTCACTACTGTGGCCTTTCCTATTGAAGGAGAGAGGTGGCTTATCAGCAATCAGGGAGGGTCACCATCTTAATAACGGCCCGTATTTGTAAAGCGTCTCAGAGTAAGAATACTGATCTAGGATCAGTTTTGTCTAATCATGAATAAGATTATATGGACAGAAGGGACCTGATCCTAGACTAACACTGCTACTCTGAGACGTTTTTCTTTTGAATATAACCCATTCCAAAAAAAACTCCACCCTCCGCAGGCAAACCCCTAATAATACCCAATAGCCATGACATCACTATAATGACATCTGAAATACTGTACATGTCTCTTAAATAAAGCTTTTTCCAACGTCTTTATCAGCCAATAGGAACCCGTTCTAACCCTCTGCCCTCCAATCAGAAACACCCTGGACTCCCCGTCAGGTGAGCAGAACTACAGCAGGAGCACAGTAGTTTCCTCATCGCGCTTCACAAACCGTCCGCAGGCCCCAACGCTCCCTGGCCACCGCATGCAGGGCGCCAGCCAAACCTTTTTCCTGTTCAAACTAATAAGCTGCTGGCCTAGAAGGCAAGTGGCTCCTGCCTCCCTCCCTCCCTCCCTGTCTCTAAGCAACCCCTGTTTTGGCGAGCAGCAGGCAGGTGGTGAGGCAGGCAGGATGACAGGGGTCTGGTGGGTTTGACAGATGCCTGTGCTGCTGAGCTGAGCTGGGCCGCAGCCATGCTGCAGGGTTCGCTGTGGGGGAAGTCCACAGCTCCCAGTACAGACAGCAGATGCAGAGTGGGAGACTCTAATGAGAGGGGAGAGGTGCCACGCTCTGGCAGACAGCTACTCCCCCTGTACTCCCTTCATACTTCCCCCAGCAGAACGGACTGAACTGAACCATGCTGAGGGGGTGTGAGGGGGTGCTGGGAGGCACAGCTGCTCTACGGGCAGGATACAAAAAACACTGAAAAAACAACGAGCTCACTTACATAATCACACCTGCTCTCTCTCGAGCGATCAATAAACCTGACCAAACCCCCCGTAACACTGTTTTGATTAAAAGAATGGAGAATTACGTCGGCGGGTCATTGGCTAACTACCTTTCTACTTTGGTTTGTGAGGGGGGCTGTTCCTTTAACAAGTCTTTCTGTTTGCACGTGGCACACAGAGGAAAAAGGCAAAACCAGGTCATATCTTTTCCCCTTACAGCATTTCCTCGCCCCAGATACGTTCTCGGTAGCAGGTTAAGTGTATTTCCGGGAAGGTGGTCGGTATTCTCCAAGGACATGGCTTAGAGGGAACAGTGCATTCGCTTCAAAACTAGGAGGAATAGAAAAGCCCTTGGTAGGTAAAGTACAGAGCAGACGGCCCTCAACGGATGCCAGATAAAAATGTCTTTAGAGGACTAATGATTTCACACGTTCATAAACAACCAGGTGATTCATTATCCATGTTTATGTATAGTGTACATAATAATCAACCTACTAATTAATTTCACACGTCTGCCATTAAGAACATTCTGGTAATTTTACAGACCCTAGGAACTACTGACAAACTGTTGAATCGACGCAAAAGATTAAATTAAGCAAAGTGGGTTCAAACACAAATCATTATTATTCTTGTAAAATTGTGTTGACACAGTTTATTGTGAGGGTCACATTAATTGCTTTGATTCAAAAGGAAAGTGTGATGTTTTTGAAGGTTGTTTATGAAATCCACCGAGTGTAATGATGCATTTAAAAGAAAAATGATGAGGGTGAGAAAAAGTCTCCTTTTATTTATAGACTTAAAAGGAATTGATATCATTAGGGGAAAAACAATGCCCTCTGGAACCGAATCTAGCCCATAGCGTGAAACCTGCGGGAAATCAATCTATCCTACATGCTACAAATACAACAAATATAACTAACTGTACAAGTAAATAAACCCCCAGTGGCAACAGAACACACATGTTGTACAATGAAGAAAAGGGAGAAATGGGGAGAGAAAAAAGGAACAAAAAGATTGGAGGCTGCTGGTTACCTGAGGATGCTCCTTTCACCTTTCGGTGCCTCCTTTGAATGACTTTTCCCCAGAACACTTAGCACTTTCTGTTCAACATGATTCACTCAGAACAGCCCCCAGAGGAAGAAGCTGTGTGCTTGTGACATAAATGCATCTGGAAAGATTGAGACCCTCTCCTTTGTCTTTGGGCATTTTTTCCACAACAAAGCCTTTAAACAGCCACAAAACATTGGAACATTTCCCCATCATGCACCTTTTCTTGCTCTCCTGGTTCACATACATCACTGTCGGAATAATCAGTCAAGTAGGAGATTATTATTTTGAGATGCATCCTTATAGTACAGTGACTGCTGGTTTATCTGTCTTGCAAAACCAGTTGTGGAGGTGAGAAAAGAATGCTTGAGTATAACAACTGTGAGATAGATGATACCTCTGAGAATCCTAGTCAAGGGGATGTAAGGCAAGGGCATCCTGCTTCGATTAAATCTCCTGAGATGCGCTCTCTGCACATTGTGCCTCCATAATAGAGGATAAACCTGAGATGAGCAACCTCTTCCCTCACAGTAAATAATACATTATATACATTCAAAAATAATTTGCTGTAAAACGCCCTCGGTATGATCCATAGGGAAAAACAATTGAGAACCTGTTAATACTGTACTCTGAGGAAGAGAATGTAACAGCAAAGGAGGTAAGGCTTCTGGACAGCAAGCATACTGGAGTATGCTACTGTGAATGATTAGTACTCACTCTACATATCACTGGCTGTGGCTCTATTAGCACAGGTCCCTATGAGGCCTTTGCAATAGCGCTCTCTCTGCTGCTTGTGGCCTTGAGGGAGGGCTAAAGGTTAGATTGCCCTGGCACAGAGGCCTCTAATTACCAAGACTTGACAAGGCTCCTGTCATTTTGAATAAGAAGACCACTCAAGTCTTGGTATGAGTGGTACTGTTGAAATTGCTTATTTACAGTATTACTTGTCTGGAAAGTTGAGAGGTTGGCAACTACAATGGCCATCCGCTCCACATTCTGAGAGCTCTGAAGAGGTTGTGAGGTGCACCTGACGTTTTTATGAATACACTCCAAGATTAATTGATAGGCTTATACAAGATAAAAATTTATCTTAAAGCTGTATTATGTACTTTTTGGGCGACCCAACCAAATTCCCAGACCTGCTAGTTATAGATCTGTCATTCTCATTGAAAGTAAGTCTAAGAAGCGGTAGATCTGTTCTGTGTGCGCTATTTCTATGTTTCCCATTGTTGAGTTTCGTTCTTGCATCTTTTACTTTTGGTTTTGTACACCAGCTTCAAACAGCTGAAAATACAATATTTTTGGTTATGGAAAATATATTTCACAGCGGTTTAGATTGTACAAAGATTCTCTACACTATACTTAGTTGTTTTGTCACGTAAACTGAAATTAGGTGAACTATTCAAATTTTAACAACCAGGAAATGGCGTAGCGATTCCAGCATAGTGCACCTTTTAATATCTAAAGCGACCGTTTCCTTCAACCTTGGGCTTTCTGTTTGGTCAGTCTGTGTCAGCTGTAAAAGAATACAAAATAAAGTGGGTGTTTCATTCGGTCCATCATCTTGGTCCACAAGTGGAAATACCCACATCGAGTGTAATCCAAATGAAAAGGCTATTCTCCTCCCAGACTGGACAATGGCTAAGGTTTCTCTCTACTCTCAGCCAGCCAGTCCTGGCGCTGCCAATCAAAGTCCAAGAGAAGTGTACAACATTTCTCAAGTTTGAAGGTCCACTAAGTTTCATTTGTGATAAATGTCCTTACTGCACACAGTCTTGACACCAGCAGTAAAACATGCAGTACAAGGTTGGATTGTTTGTTACCTATGTAGATAATTGCAACAAGACACAGTAGTCTGTTCTGCCCGACAACAGTGTTGTGTTATTTATTTGTGTTAATGCAGTGGTCTTTAGGTCCAAGGCAGAGAGCTACCTTGACAAATAAGTGAAGAATTATTAATACATTAAATGTTATAGTGCTCCCAATATCTCCATAATTGTGTGTGCATGCATGAATTAATTTACCATGCGTACATTAGCCTAATGGGTACATGGTTTATGCAGAGTTCTACATCCTGTGTTATTGAGGTTACTTTATGATTAAGTTATAAGTGCTATGATTATACACTTTCCATATTCAAAGCATTTAAGTTTTTTTTACAGGCTATATCTTTAACTGAAAAACATGAAACAATATCTCAGGTACGTAAAAAACTAAACACTGTCAGTTAAAGTGATTATTTGTAAAGTACAACATTACTGTGAGTCACACATCGCAGCCCTGACAGAGTGAGATGAACAAAGAAAGATGGCTGGTATGAAAAAGTGGAGAAACCGAGCCCTAAATTTGTACTAAACGAAAGCCTGGCTATGGTCTGGATAAAAGTGTGTTTTACAGTCGATGTTTAAAGGACACATCTGGCATCCCTCAAAATGCCTCATCTCCATATCTGAAAGGTGGATAGATGGGAAGAAATAATGAGCGTTGTTGGAAAATGAATGATCCATCCAGCTGTACATTATATACCCACACTATTTCAGCCACGGTATATACGAGCTTACAGATATTCCATTAATTGCTTTCTGTCTGAGGAGGGCAACGGAACTGTTGCATGAGATAACGCCAAGACGGTCCTGATGTGTGACTGCAAGAAAAAGTGGTTTTCCGTGCTTGAATTCATGCTTTCTCTCACTATGAAAGAGTGGAAAGCACAAGGAATATTAATAACGCCGTGAAATGCATGGCTGCCACAAAATAATACACACGATGGAATAAATGCAATTTTATCAGGCTGATAATTAATCACAAAGGTGTCGACGCTCGCAGTAAAATTTTCCTGAGTGTAAATCTGTCTTCCTGCAAATATTCCAAGTTAGACAAGGAGGAAGTGAGTTTTCAGGACAGATTTGCCCCAAGTTGCCACCCAACACACTACAACAGATTGCCTCAAGACAAACCTACCAGTCACCCAGATGATTACTGAGAGAGCAACCACTTAAATTACTCTGAAGTTGCTGATTTTTATTTCAGGTGACAGCTGGCGTTGAAGCGCTCGCTCATTTCAAGTGAAAAACCCATTTTGTGGGCCTCAGCGTTGCCAATTTCTTGCTGTCACAGGTAGCTGGGAATTGACTGTGGAGCATGCGGCATATCACTTTAAAGTGACGGGGAAACTGGTTATCGCTTTATGCTGGCCACATGCTCCTGTCGCCTCTTATAAGAACCTTGTTCACTCAGGAAAAATCCTTAAACCTAAACGCACTTGGAGGGTGAAGACTGAGGATTCGCCCACTATTGTCTCGCTAGCTCTGGCTCCGGAGTGGAGTGGTGTAGCCATGGACCATACATTACAGACACAACCAGGAGGTTTCTGGCAGACACCATTACACCATATGCATTAACAACAAGGTGAACCAGGACCGGAACAAACACAGTTATCAATTGAGACAGGCAGCTGGTGTTTCGGGTAACTGTTGTTACATCCAGAACAGGTTGAGATTGTTTCTACGGTAATGAATTGTATCAGACATGCGTCTAAACCATATCTGAAAGTTCATTTACAGCAACTTTTAAAACCAATGTATATTAACAATAACATACACATGATCTTCCGCAAGAGTGGAATTTCACTGAATTTGAGATTGGGGAATGATCATGTTAGCAGAAAACTCAGTTTGAGAATATGAAGAATTGACAACATCTGCAAGACATTACAGTGTTGGGTTGAAGAGTTGAAGTATTGTCTGTTATTATGTTAAAAGTAGGCCTCGTTTACACTCGTGACCTATCTGCGCAAAGCACACTTCTGAAATATTGAGCATCAACGTTTTCCCAACCCAGATCTCAGAACTGTTTTGTAGTGAATTCTTCTTTCATAACCCATTAACCAGGTAGGCAAGTTGAGAACAAGTTCTCATTTACAACTGCGACCTGGCCAAGATAAAGCAAAGCAGTTCGACACATATAACAACACAGAGTTACACATGGAGTAAAACAAACATATAGTCAATAATACAGTAGAAAAATAAGTCTATATACAATATAAACAAATGAGGTGAGATAAGGGAGGTAAAGGCAATAAATAGGCCATGGTGGCGAAGTAAATACAATATAGCAATTAAAACACTGGAATGGTAGATTTGACAGTAGATGAGTGTGCAAAGTAGAAATACCGGGGTGCAAAGGAGCAAAATAAATAAATAAATAAATAAATACAGTAGGGGAAGAGGTAGTTGTTTGGGCTATTTATAGATGGGCTATGTACAGGTGCAGTGATCTGTGAGCTGCTCTGACAGCTGGTGCTTAAAGCTAGTGAGGGAGATAAGTGTTTCCAGTTTCAGAGATTTTTGTAGTTCGTTCCAGTCATTGGCAGCAGAGAACTGGAAGGAGAGGCGGCCAAAGGAGGAATTGGCTTTGGGGGTAACAAGTGAGATATACCTGCTGGAGCGCGTGCTACGGGTGGGTGCAGCTATGGTGACTAGCGAGCAGAGATAAGGCGGGGCTTTACCTAGCAGGGTCTTGTAGATGACCTGGAGCCAGTGGGTTTGGCGACGAGTATGAAGCGAGGGCCAGCCAACGAGAGCGTACAGGTCGCAGTGGTGGGTAGTATATGTAGTATATATATATATATATATATATATATATATATATATATACATAAAAGGCGGCAGGTAGCCTAGTGGTTAGACTATTGGGCCAATAACCGAAAGGTCACTGATTGGAATACCTGAGCCAACAAGGTGAAAAATCTGCCCATGTGCCCTTGAGCAAGGCACTTAATCCTAATTTGCTCTGGAGGCGCTGTACTACTATAGAGGTGCTGTACTACTATGGAGGCGCTGTACTACTATGGAGGCGCTGCACTACTATGGAGGCGCTGTACTTCTATGGAGGTGCTGTACTACTATAGAGGCGCTGTACTACTATGGAGGCACTGTACTACTATGGAGGCTCTGTACTACTATGGAGGCGCTTGTACGACTATGGAGGTGCTGTACTACAATGGAGGTGCTGTACTACTATGGAGGCGCTGTACTACTATGGAGGCGCTGTACTACTATAGAGGTGCTGTACTACTATGGAGGCGCTGTACTACTATGGAGGCGCTGTACTACTATGGAGGCGCTGCACTACTATGGAGGCGCTGTACTTCTATGGAGGTGCTGTACTACTATAGAGGCGCTGTACTACTATGGAGGCGCTGTACTACTATGGAGGCGCTGTACTACTATGGAGGCGCTGTACTACTATGGAGGCGCTGTACTACTATGGAGGCGCTGTACTACTATGGAGGCGCTGTACTACTATGGAGGCGCTGTACTACTATGGAGGCGCTGTACTACTATGGAGGCGCTGCACTACTATGGAGGCGCTGTACTACTATGGAGGCGCTGTACTACTGTGGAGGTGCTGTACTACTATGGAGGTGCTGTACTACTATGGAGGTGCTGTACTACTATGGAGGCACTGTGCTACTATGGAGGCACTGTGCTACTATGGAGGCACTGTGCTACTATGGAGGCGCTGTGCTACTATGGAGGCGCTGTACTACTATGGAGGCGCTGTACTACTATGGAGGCGCTGTACTACTATGGAGGCGCTGTACTACTATGGAGGCGCTGTACTACTATGGAGGTGCTGTACTACTATGGAGGCACTGTACTACTATGGAGGTGCTGTACTACTATGGCTGACCCTGTAAAACAACACAATTCACTGCACCTATCTGGTGTATGTGACAATACAACATATTTATCTATTTAAATTTTTGGGGTGTATCTCTCTCAGGCTTTCCACCTGGCAAATGGTCTCCATGATGGCTTTATCAAACATGGCTACGCCGCTGGATGCTTCATTAGCCTGTGGCCTGAATGCTGAAGGCATCCAGCTGCCACCACGATGCAGGCTAGTAGGCTGGGTAATCAGCTCTGGACGCTCTGCCTCACATTAGAGGACGCAGCCACTCGCTGCCTGGCGCCTCATACACAACAGTCTCCCATTAATAATGTAGCAAGAGAGAAGGGCTGACAGAAACCTTTGCAGCCTCTCAAACTAGTTCAAACGCAAGCGCCGGCAACACGGGGAATAGGTGCCGGTGTCAATCACCTCAGAGAAGGCTCACTGGGATAATTGCTAGCCTCTCCTCCTCTCTCCTGGTAGAAAACATTGCTCTTTGTAATTACTTTGGAAACAAGTAAAGTTAAAGGGGGGGGGGGGGGGGTGAGGCCCCCCCCTGGAGGATTAGGTGTCGCGTTGATGATAAGTCCAATTCCCACTGTTCTCAGGGAGAAGATTAGGCTGATCAGCCCAGTGCCTGAGATCCCTGCTCCTGACTTCAATGCACCTTGCCAGGGGTCTCCATTCAAAGCCCCAGCACTGAAACGCAAACTGACATCTAAAGTAACCCTTCATCGATTTAGGCACAGCACCTCGAAAATAATGGATTCTTATATCTCTTAGATACTGATCGGCGAGTGGCAACTTTGGGCTGTCTTGATGTTGGAAATGGGGCTATATTTATTCATAGTTTTCTTATCACCTAAAGTGAATGGGGGAACAAGGCAGAGGTACAGAGGTACTTACCAGTGGCAGTTTAAGGATGAGCATCTAGGCTCATAGACATGCTGCTTTGAAATGTAGTCAGCAGCAATGAAGAGATCTAATATTCCAGCCAGGACTGAACTGATCCCAGGACTGCTGACCGTAGCTGCAGGAGGAGTCAACAGGGGGCGGGTTCCAAATGAGAGCTGATTTGTCATATTTAGATCATTGTTAGTCTCCACCCCACCACACAGCCTCCAGGTTCTCAGCTGTACCTGGAATATGAATAATTATGGCCCACTGGTTGTTAACTTTTTTGGAGATCTGTTCAACATGACTGTACGCATATTTCACTGAAGTCGGGCGTTTTCCATAGGAGATCCAGACTAATTTTCAAAATAACATTTTGACCATAAGGGGGTTAACATAATATCAAAATTCTTAAACACGGTATCTCCCATTAATTTTGGCAGGGAGTTATGTCCGTTTTACTGTGTGGACAGTGTGCCAGCTATTATTGTCCATACTTAATATTAGACTGGTCAAACGCTGCTTATCTCGCTCTGAAAAAGTAGAGAGAACAAAAGAGTTAGAAGTCACCGGTTCTAGGAGTTTCTAAAATAACAATATTTTACCCTGTGAAGTCCTTGTCTCTCTGCCACAGTTTCCCCTCCTGTTGACACATAAAGCACGGTACTGTCACGGTGATTAACGGCTCTCTTTGCACTGGACTCGGCGGTAGAAGTGTTTTAAATTGCGCTCCCGAATCCATCATAGAGCTGTTTGAGAGTTCTCTGAACCCCAAGTTCACCTTCAAACTACTGTCCCTCACATCACCCTCCTACACTGTCCCTCAGAGGATCAGAACACACCCCCACAGCTGCGAGTGTACACACTGAAACCACACACACACGCACACACACCATCAGAATGGTCACAGGTCCTACACACAGTCCCTCTCATCACCAACCCATGTTATGACTATTACACAGTAATATTTCGATCCCACTCTCACGTCTCCCACACACACACACACACACACACACACACGCGCGCGCGCGCACACACACACACACACACACACACAAACACCCCCACACCAGCTCTCTAATACAATGTCTCTCAAATTACACAGGCTACACAAACAACTGCCACTTACATGATTCACCAGACACATGTGTTTCAGGACTTTATATTGTATCTGTGCTGAGGTATATTTTTCTGTCTACACATCATGATTGAAAAAAGTGAAATTAAATAGAATCTTTGTGGTCAAACCTCAGGGGTATTCCATACCAAAATAGCTAGATAAAATAAAATATCACATTGTCTACGGGGAGGGAAATTATAGATTGGTGCCATTAGCATCAAAACTATGAAATAAAACATATGGAATCATGTAGTTACCAAAAAAGTGTTAAACAAATCAAAATATATTTTAGATTTCTGAGGCTGGTAACTCTAATGAACTTATCCTCTGCAGCAGAGGTAACTCTGGGTCTTCCTTTCCTGTGGCGGTCCTCATGAGAGCCAGTTTCATCATAGCGCTTGATGGGTTTTGCGACTGCACTTGAAGAAACTTCCAAAGTTCTTGACATTTTCCGCATGGACTGACATTCATGTCTTAAAGTAATGATGGACTGTCGTTTCTCTTTGCTTATTTGAGCTGTTCTTGCCATAATATGGACTTGGTCTTTTACCAAGTAGGGCTATCTTCTGTGTACCACCCCTACCTTGTCACAACACAACTGATTGGCTCAAACGCATTAAGAATGAAAGAAATTCCAAAAATGTACTTTTAACAAGGCACACCCGTTAATTGAAATGCCTTCCAGGTGACTACTTCATGAAGCTGGTTGAGAGAATGCCAAGTGTGCAAAGCTGTCGTCAAGGCAAAGAGTGGCTACTTTGAAGAATCTCAAATATAATATATGTTTAACACTTTCTTGGTTACTACATGATTCCATATGTGCTATTTCATAGTTTTGATATCTTCATTATTATTCTACAATGTAGAAAATACTAAAAATAAAGAATGAGTAGGTGTGTCCAAACTTGCTGATTTACAAATGTCTCAGGGTTTTCACACTCTGCACTTTAGATACCTTTAAAAAGGTGAGGACCTTAAATAAAGGTGAAATAAATAAAAATAAATAAACTGTGGCTCTCATGCAGGAGTTGGATAGGGAATGGCTTGGAAAATGGTAATTCAGCAAGCGATGAGTTGGTGTACGTTTACAAAACAAGATATTTTAGTGAGGAAAGGAAATACAGGAAATAGGTGTGGCTTTGTCAAAAACATTACATTTACAATCTAATTCTTTTAGAACATTTTGTGAAAACTCCCAATTAAGGTAATAATATGAATGTTCTACAGTGTCATGATTTTATTCACAAGGATTTGCATGCCATATTCCTTGGCCACAAATCAAATGGCAAAAAAACACAAAACTCATCAGGTTTTATCACGTTGAGGCTCATCTCAGCATCTCTGAGTTCAACAGGCAACCCTTTGCCTTGCAAGCATGTTCACACTGATGTCATTCAGCATGTACGCAGGGAATTAAGTGGTGTAGGTCTCCAGAATGAATGAAAGGGCTCCAGGCGTGCCCAAGGACACTTCCTAGAAGCTTCCCAGAGCTGTGTGGTCTATGGGGTTGTCACATCTCGTGACGAACACAGAGGGAGAATTATTTACATAAAAATGTGATGGTTGCCCTGTACTTGCTTATTTAGTGTTTTTCCAACAAGTAGAACCAAAATGTCTAACTGTAATTGTATTATATTTAGCCGCTTAAGTTACAGTCTGAGAAAGACTTCAGTGTACTTCTCTTTGCATTCTGGGTAAGGCTTTTGATGGACTTCACATCCTCACCCACTTCCCTAAAACCTCTTACAAGACTCCTGCATTCACACCTGGCAACCACAGTTTATAGATCTGATATAAAACAGCTCATTCCTCTACTTCTCATACTATATGTATGAGCTATGACTAATATGAAATGATTACACTTCAAATGTAATTACAGACCAATATAGCAAATTATTCTGGTCTATTCTGGTATGCGTGTCTCAATCTGGTAATATACTGTATTGCCACTACCACTTCTATGTGGATAGCTAGGTGCTTCTGAGTCTGGGTGCTTAGGAACCTTTTAAAGGTTACAGTATTTTCATCACCACTGCCGCAAAGTAGAAGTACAATCACCCACAGTACAGGCTGGACGACTGACTGAATACATGAGTGGCGAAGATGGGCACATCTAATATTCATTATCACTGAGAAGCTACCATCCAAACACTTGCTATAACTAGGATTGTTAACACATTCTTCATAGCCCAGACTGGCCTCAAAGTTAATTTACTTAATGTATGTACATTACATTCTTTAACAGCCCCAGATGCCTCACGATAAAGCTTAATGTTCTCTGCTGGCTTGATAAAGCCATCTTGTCTTCTTGACTCATCCTTCCATTTACATTTTAGTAATTTGCCAGACACTCTTATCCAGAGCGACTTACAGTAGTGAGTGAATCCCTTCCTCTCCCTCCTTATGGTTGTTATTATCTTACAGATGTACCCTCTGGACTCTGAAAACACAGCAGCGCTCGCTATCTATCTCTTCCCTCACCACGGGCCATCCAAAATCCCCATTAGATTTGACTTAAGGGGAAGCCACTGTTAAAATAGAAGAATTCCACCCACTCAGACAACAACATGAATAACTCAGAAGCTTTTTCTGAATTTACAGCCTTTTTTCCCCCCAACATCCTTCTGGCCAGACTGTACTTGAACTGCATCAGCGGTTGTTGTTTGCTGCCACTTTTAAAGCAAACAATGCAGGAAGACAGCAGGATTTTATTTTGTTCTTTTGCACAGATTAAAGCGTTAACAGAGAAGGCGACCAGCTTCCAAGCATGAAATCCTGTTTGTTCAAAACACTGGCTCTCTTTGTGTATCCGACGCGGTAACTCCTACGCGGAGAAAGAAACCAATGGATTCGAGTGACCACGATCGCTGTGCATACTTTCAACGCATTTAAATGGGTTTGTTGCTGTCAGTCACGGGGCGTGAGAGATGTCTTTCATTTTGTCGCGGCCCTGTGTATCATTTCTCTTCCGCTGCCGAGAAGAAAACGACGCTGCAGGTAAAACAACTTAATGTTTGCCAGTGAAAAGAGGCTGGTGAGAAATGGGGCTGAAGTGTTATCATTCTACGCAGGGATGACAAGAGGAGATGCTTTTTCAGGGCCAATCTCTCACATGTCCTCGGGGCTGGTGCACATGAGAACTGCAGATGACTCACAATTAGCATTAGCATCCTCTGCTTTGGGTACAGCAGCCCGCCGCTCGCCAAATGCAAGGAGAAAGAACACGTCTTGATAATCTTTGGTGTTGGCAGTGAGCGGCCTCCTCCCAGTGATAGGGGGAAAACAGCAGTCCGTTAAATGTTGAATTAGCTCCAGGGCACTGGGCGTTGTAAGGCCAGACAAGCCACCCCTGTGTGGAGAGCTGCTCAGGTTCACAACGAGAGAGGCGGGCACATTCAAAACATGTTTGCACATCAATTCCCCTCCCGCAGACTGATGCGGCTGCGTAACGTACACTGGACGGCTTTCCTGTTGAACACTATTAAATATTATAATCCCTGTGTGGTTCGGCTGTGTTCTGGTATGGCTCTCTGTTTACAGTGTAGTATCGTACTCTGGTCATGATCACATCGACAACCACAGAGGACGAGCAACAAAGTGCTTGCCTCTGTAGCTCATCCATATCAATCCAGCCCAGCTTCCTAGGGCTGGCATCTGCCCATTCTAATCTCATTAGGGATTTGAGTGTTCCTCTTCCTTTATTGACACTTGAGAGGATGGCAGGTGGTCACAGGCACCCTTTCATATGAGCTACAGAAGCAATAAGAGCTAGAAGAATATGACTTTGGTGTCTATTCACGAGGATTCAAATGAGTGAACAATCCTTAGCAGTCTGACAGTGAGTGACAAAACAAAGGTGTCTAAACCTCGCCTTTGAAAGCAGAGTTTCCCTGGAAGTCCTGAATAATAAACAAAAGCACACAGGTGACATGCTGGAGAGAAAAGCATTTGGGGTGGGATGAAAAAGAGCTGGGAAGAAGAGAGCAAGAAGAAAATCACCTTTGATGATTTTCCAAACTGACATTAATGAAACCAAGAATGCAGTAGGACTGCAGTGCAGTAGCACTCTGCATAAAAAGTGGCACTCAAGATCAAAATGTGTTTCTTTCTTTCATCTAAATGAAATCCTACCTCATACTGCAGAGAAACTTTGGTTCTGTGGAACGCTCAACGCTTTGCTGGTTTAATTACACAAATAAATGAAGTCCAGAACACCAGGAGCGAGCCCCACAAGACTCCAACAGACTCCCATAACTACCTGCCTGCAGTTGCTGGCCCATGAAACCACAGCAGTAGCTAAGCATTATGATGTAATGGGAGGATGGGAGTGGATGTCAGCTGGTGGAGGGGAACATCTGTTCAATTTCACACCTCTTCCCCCAACACACACATAACCCCTCACTACACACACACACACACGTCTGAATATGCGGCAATGTGTCTCAAAGCAGAGAGTCTGTGCTGAAAGCAACCTCTCCAGAACTTCAGACCAGAACTTCAGACTAGCACCGGAATAGCACTGGCACAAACTGTGCCGTCAGTACAGCTACTGACAGGAAACACACCTCACCCTCAGCACAGCAACACTGACCCAAACCCATTTCTCATTCACCACAGCACTAAGACACTTCTATTATTCATCAAAACACTCACTGACAGACGGTATAACTTAACTCTCATCCCCGCTCGAGCAGAAATAGAACAGCAATAGAGTTTGGGCAGGTAGCCATATAGCAATGGGCAGATCCGCAAACATGCACACACACGCAATGAAGCAAACAAGAAAACGCGCAAGCGCACGGACTGATGCATAAACGCGCATATACGCATGCACACACACACACCATAAACATCTTTCAATAACTCAGCAAGGCGCACAAATAAAAAGCAGTGATTGAGCAAATATCAGCAGAGTCACACACACACAGCTTTTGGCAGAGGTGCATGCAGGGACATGCACCCCATGTCCGAGACGACCTGGAGGAAATAGCGGTAGCCCACAGAGAGAGCGGCGTGCCATCCAAGGTAAATCACTTCATAGTTTAGCAGGTTGCTATTTCTCTTTGAGCACATACAGCAACTTAAAGATCAGCTGGAGAGAGAGAGAGAGAGAGAGAGAGAGAGAGAGAGAGAGAGAGAGAGAGAGAGAGAGAGAGAGAGAGAGAGAGAGAGAGAGAGAGAGAGAGAGAGAAACACATTTCCAAGGCAGGAAGCTCTCGTGGCATGTTTCATCTCCATTTGATCATTTACTGGGAAAACCAGAAGTTTTGAGAGGCTGCAGATCTTGTCTCACCACGACCCTCTCTACAAAATATATAGCTACCATATGAATGGACTGAAGCTTGTTACATTGTAAGTGTAGATGTAAGATACATACCGCACAATTTCCACAGGTCACCTTACTGTTAACATGCTACCTATCCAGCTAGATACTTTTCTCTTCCTGTTTTGCTGCTCAGGGCAGAGGATGAAATGGCTAAGAACATGCTAGTCATTCATACTGTATGAGTTTAATACCACTTGCACATTGAACATAATTACATCTTCATAAGCTGCTCGGCTACTCCTTTTTCCTCTGTCTGAGAGATAGCAAACAGACGTTTTAAAAGCCCCCTGTTTCAGATGGCTTGGAAGTGATGGGGATGACTTGTGGCACCAAAGCAGTAAAAGAGCAATGAAATGAGCTCATGTAGACCCTGCAGTGTTGCCTAATAATTATGTTAGCTAGACACTCAGCAAAACTTGGGACAACCCCTGAGGTAAAGGTTAAAGTAATAGCAGCTGTGGTAAAAGTATGTGGTCATGGAAAAGGAGTTTTCTACTTGACATTGCTTGCTCTAGTACAAATAACTGTGAAAGTATAGGACAAACTTGACTTATTTGGTCAACAGAAAAATGTTTATGGTCAATGTCATAAAGTGTTCCCCCAAAAATCTAATGGTCCATTTTTGTCTTTGGGTTCCAGACAGCTGCCTATTACCGAGTCTGATCTGAAGTAACCTCCTGCAATCAATGAGCTACATTATACCACAGCAGGGAAAATGCCTGACAAGATGTGAAATGCTCTCGTTATAAGCTGGTATTCATTATCACAAGCTGTATTCAGTACCCAGCAAAGATCAAGAATGCACATCAAAACTGTATAAACATATGCCACACAGACAAACTGCAAGGGCCCTCGCACTCCTCCAACGCAGACAAGTGTTTCAATTATCTGGGCCTGCTGGCATTACAGCTTCTGTCAGGCGCGTGCCACCCACCCTCAAAACGACAAAACAATTCATTTTTCGCAGTCGAACAGCTTCCACATCATTCCATTAGCCACAAAGCAAGTGTCTTGAACTTTCATAGGGGACATATGGAAATCAAGCGCTGGAGTGAACTTCTACCCTCTCATACGCCTGTCAAGTGACCAAATGGCCATTGCATGTCGGATAAAGGAGCTCAATTCCCAAAATGTGAAGAATTTATAATAGCACTCTGCCAGGGTCCTGACAGGCTTTGGCAGCCAGCCGTCCCTCCCACCAATAACAGGCCCCGCATTCACAAGACAGGAAATACGAAAATGAACAAAGCCACCAAACTACAGGATATTTTTCAGCTTGTTGTAAACGTCTCTTACACACAATTTAAAAAAAAAAAAATTTTTTAACCTTGGTGGCAATCTTTTCCTCACTTTTCTTTTGGTTACAAAATGATTTGTTGCCTCTGGCAACAGGCCAGTTGATGTGGTTTGCCGTCTTCACAAAGGAGACCGGTGGAGGGCGAGACTGATAAAAAGTCTCTGGCTGTCGCTGCCCATCCCCTTCAGATAAGACGGATCACTTTAGATCAACTGTTGAGGCTCTGATGCCTCTATGTTGACACTATTGTGGGTCTCCCCAGTGAAATGTTTCCAGACGGCATGCCAACTACAAGAACGTCAACTCTCCACTGTGGCCTGTACCAAATGGAGGAATCATACCTTTCATATTTTAGTGCCAAAAAAGGTTCTGGTACTCAAAAAATGTAACATTTGAGTTGCTGGTATTTTGTACCAGTGTTTACCTTCACAATTACCGTCACAATTCAAGCACTGGGGGAAACAGCATATGAAACTATGATTTTTTAATATTATGTCACTTTAATAACAAGCTCGCTCAGCCTCCAAACAACAGCCACCTGAGGACACAGTCACGGACACCCATTGATACACTCAAGCTAATGAGATTGCCGGCGGCTAAATGATGTTTGCAAGGAAGAGGAGCCGCTGCTACACAATGGGAAGCAGCTCTATCCAATAAAGCGATGTAGCAATGCAAAGCCAGGCCGTGGCCCGCCAAGTTCTTTAAAGTGAACTCTGGGGTAAAAAAACCCAAAGAATTCAGTTGTCTTTGTATTCACACTGCCCTGGCCTTTGAATGAGGACTAAACTCTTTTGCCAGTTCACTTCCAACTATTTTGTGGTCCGAGTCCTCTTTGCATTCACATTGTTATGTTTAGAAAGGACCCAAGAGGGGCGGCAGGTAGCCTAGTGGTTAGAGTGTTGGACTAGTTACTGAATGGTTGCAAGATCGAAACCCCCAGCTGACAAGGTAAAAAATCTGTTGTTCTGCCCCTGAACAAGGCAGTTAACCCACTGTTCCTAGGCTGTCATTGTAAATAAGAATTTGTTCTTAACTGACTTGCCTAGTTAAAAAAAGAAAATATGTATATACATTTTCCAACTCTGGGTTTTTACAAAGTGTAGGACAAGCCATTCAATCAGAATGTGTTATCGGACAGCTCGATATACCTACTTACATTTTGGAAGCTAATGGATTGCATTTAGTTAAAATATGAGACATAATAATTGCAATCAGAAGATACTATTAATATGTACATTTGATTGGTAACAGAGAATTTGCAATAGAATAACTGCATAACAAATAATGTTGCAATTGAAAATGGTACACCTAAGTTAGGCTACTGCCCCTTTAAGAGCTAGAATAGACGTTGTACCCTATGTGATTCTTACCAAATATACACTACATGACCAAAAGTATGTGGACACCTGCTCGTCGAACATCTCATTCCAAAATCATGGGCATTAAGATGGAGTCCCCCCATGCTGCAATAACAGCCTCCACTCTTCTGGGAAGGCTTTCCACTAGATGTTGGAACATTACTGCGGGGACATGCTTCCATTCAGCCACACATTAGTGAGGTTGGGAACTGATGTTGGGCGATTAGGCCTGGCTTGCCAGGTCGGCATTTAAATTCATCGAAAAGGTGCTTGATGGAGTTGAGGTCAGGGCTCTGTGCAGGCCAGTCAAGTTCTTCCACGCCGATCTCGACAAACCATTTCTGTACGGACCTTGCTTTGTGCACAGGGGCATTGTCATGCTGAAACAGGAAAGGGCCTACCCCAAACTGTTGCCACAAAGTTGGAAGCACAGACTTGTCTAGAATGTCATTGTATACTGTAGTGTTAAGATTTCCCTTCACTGGAACTAAGGGGCCTACTGTACTATAGCCCAAACAATTAAAAACAGACCCAGACCATTATTCCTCTTTCAACAAACTTTACAGTTGGCATTATGCATTGGGGCAGGTAGGATTCTCCTGGCATCCGCCAAACACAGATTCGTCCATCGGACTGCCAGATGGTGAAGCGTGATTCATCACTCCACTGCTCCAGAGTCCAATGGCGGCGAGCTTTACACCACTCCAGCCGATGCTTGACATTGTGCATGGTGATCTTAGGCATGTGTGCGGCTGCTCGGCCATGGAAACCCATTTCATGAAGCTCCCGACTAACAGTTCTTGTACAGACATTGCTTCCAGAGGCAGTTTGGATCTTGGTGGTGAGAGTTGCAACTGAGGACAGCACTCGTGGTCCTGTTCTGTGAGCTTGTATGGCCTACCACTTCGCAGCTGAGCCGTTGTTGCTCTTAGACGTTTCCACTTCACAATAACAGCACTTACAGTTGACCGGGGCAGCTCTAGTAGGGCAGAAATCTGACGAACTGACTTGTTGGAAAGGTGGCATCCTATGACAGCGCCACGTTGAAAGACACTGAGCTCTTCAGTAAGGCCATTCTACTGCCATTGTTTGTCTATGGAGAATGCATGGCTGTGTGCTCAATTTTATACACCTGTCAGCAATGGACTGAAATAGCCAAATCCACTAATTTGAAGGGGTGTCCACTTACTTTGTATATATAGTGTATTTTCTCACACTATTCAAACCCCACAATCAATAAACAGCTTATGAAGCTCTCTTAGCCTATAGATCACACATTGCAAACAAATAATCTGAACTAAAAACTCCACACATTTTGGAATTTCTGTGCGTCCTTGAAAATCGCTAATCAATATCCAAAAACTGCAACAACAAAAAATCCCTCAAACCTGCGCATCATTGTCTTCTCTCTTTTGTGGCACCAATGTGAGGGTTATGGCAGGGGAAACAGTGTTGTAGTAGTCTAGTGTGAGGGGTTATGTCAGTAGTCTAGTGTGAGGGGTTATGTCAGTAGTCTAGTGTGAGGGGTTATGTCAGTAGTCTAGTGTGAGGGGTTATGACAGAAGTCTAGTGTGAGGGGTTATGGCAGGGAAACAGTGTTGCAGTAGACTAGTGTGAGGGGTTATGTCTGTAGTCTAGTGTGAGGGGTTATGTCAGTAGTCTAGTGTGAGGGGTTATGTCAGTAGTCTAGTGTGAGGGGTTATGTCAGTAGTCTAGTGTGAGGGGTTATGGCAGGGGAAACAGTTGTGCAGTAGTCTAGTGTGAGGGGTTATGACAGGGGAAACAGTGTTACAGTAGTCTAGTGTGAGGGGTTATGACAGGGGAAACAGTGTTACAGTAGTCTAGTGTGAGGGGTTATGGCAGGGGAAACAGTGATGCAGTAGTCTAGTGTGAGGGGTTATGGCAGGGGAAACAGTGTTGCAGTAGACTAGTGTGAGGGGTTATGTCAGGGAAACAGAGTTGCAGTAGTCTAGTGTGAGGGGTTATGTCAGGGAAACAGTGTTGCAGTAGTCTAGTGTGAGGGGTTATGGCAGGGGAAACAGTGTTGCAGTAGTCTAGTGTGAGGGGTTATAGCAGGGAAACAGTGTTGCAGTAGTCTAGTGTGAGGGGTTATGTCAGGGAAACAGTGTTGCAGTAGTCTAGTGTGAGGGGTTATGTCAGGGAAACAGTGTTGCAGTAGTCTAGTGTGAGGGGTTATGGCAGGGGAAACAGTGTTACAGTAGTCTAGTGTGAGGGGTTATGACAGGGGAAACAGTGTTACAGTAGTCTAGTGTGAGGGGTTATGGCAGGGGAAACAGTGATGCAGTAGTCTAGTGTGAGGGGTTATGGCAGGGGAAACAGTGTTGCAGTAGACTAGTGTGAGGGGTTATGTCAGGGAAACAGAGTTGCAGTAGTCTAGTGTGAGGGGTTATGTCAGGGAAACAGTGTTGCAGTAGTCTAGTGTGAGGGGTTATGGCAGGGGAAACAGTGTTGCAGTAGTCTAGTGTGAGGGGTTATAGCAGGGAAACAGTGTTGCAGTAGTCTAGTGTGAGGGGTTATGTCAGGGAAACAGTGTTGCAGTAGTCTAGTGTGAGGGGTTATGTCAGGGAAACAGTGTTGCAGTAGTCTAGTGTGAGGGGTTATGGCAGGGGAAACAGTGTTGCAGTAGTCTAGTGTGAGGGGTTATGGCAGGGGAAACAGTGTTGCAGTAGTCTAGTGTGAGGGGTTATGGCAGGGGAAACAGTGTTGCAGTAGTCTAGTATGAGGGGTTATGGCAGGGGAAACAGTGGTGCAGTAGACTAGTGTGAGGGGTTATGGCAGGGGAAACAGTGTTGCAGTAGACTAGTGTGAGGGGTTATGTCAGTAGTCTAGTGTGAGGGGTTATGTCAGTAGTCTAGTGTGAGGGGTTATGTCAGTAGTCTAGTGTGAGGGGTTATGGCAGGGGAAACAGTGGTGCAGTAGTCTAGTGTGTGGTGTGGGAATAATGACAAGCGAGCCTGAGGAGCTTTGCATTCACATTGTCCTAAAAAAGGGAACCGGACCACAGAATTCAAGCGAACCGAACTCAGACCACCTCTCAATATGGAGTGTTCACATTGCACAAAAAATTTGGCTAACTGCACTGTTCACACAAATTGTCTGAAAGGGACCAAATGTGAAAAAAAGCCGAAGTCATTAGCTGCCATTTAAGGGCATGCAGAGGGTAGAATCTCGCATTGTGTGTTAGTTTTAATTAGTGGAGGTGCATCAGGTCCTCATGATCAACAACACAATGCAGCTGACTGGGTGGGAGCCTAATAGCTGGAAAATTGATTTCTGTGTGGGCACGCACAGCTGCTCGGTTGTCCTTGGTGGACCCAGCTCAGTAATTGTGTACCATTGTATTGTGCTGGTCATATGATTGAAGGACAAATGTATCGCAAAATATGCTAAATGCATGACATTCAGCAGGGATATAATTATTATTTGAGTCTTGGACTGTAATTGTCGCAAAGTTCTCAGGTCAGAATCCAGCTGTGAAATAAGTGTATTGTTTGTGTGTGTGCGTGTGTGTGTGTGTACAGTGAGGGAAAAAAGTATTTGATCCCCTGCTGATTTTGTACGTTTGCCCTCATTTCCCTCATTAAAATGCAAATCAATTTATAACATTTTTGACATGCGTTTTTCTGGATTTCTTTGTTGTTATTCTGTCTCTCACTGTTCAAATAAACCTACCATTAAAATTATAGACTGATAATTTCTTTGTCAGTGGGCAACCATACAAAATCAGCAGGGGATCAAATACTTTTTTCCCTCACTGTATGTTTGCGTGGAGTATTAACTACTTTTAGGTTTGTACTTATCCACCTACAACTGCAAATTACTAAAATGTCTTTAATTAACAATTGAATAGCTTTCCATTTCTCTCCCAAGTTTCGGCACCATGGTCCATAATGAATGCTTTGCTGCCACCCTCTCACTACAATCTAATACAATTTGCAAAGTGCTCTGTGACAGACTGTGATATACATAATAAAACTGGACTGATTGATTGAGTTTTGCAATCAAATTGGCAAGCGTTGATATTAAAACCTCCCTCCCGCTAACATCAGCTATTTTCACTTTTTTTCAGATGGTACAAATTTGCTCTGCTTTCAGTCACAGCTAGCTAAGTAATTCTTGCTTTCGTGAATTTAATGTGAGAGAAAAGGATGACATGGGCTCATTTCAGCGGACTACAGACTAGCCTACTCACTGCATCAGGGTGTAAAATTACCCACTCTATTGAAATGCACCTCTCAGGAGGCAAAAATGCAGTGAGAATGTTAAACATGCCCAGCAGCAAACTCCTCATCCATATCCTTCCAATCTACAGAAACAACATCATGCCACTCCTCCCTTCACTAACAAATAGCACATTTCTATTCAAACTCATTTCATGGTTTGAGATGGTAAATGTAAATAATACCATGTCATTAGGTACAGTATTGAAAGATCGTAGCTTCAACAATGCTTCAACATGACACGGCTATAGTAAAGTAGATCATATACAAAGTTACAACTGAAATCAATTTGTGCAGAAATCCCAGAGTTATAGTCGCAACCAGGGGTACAACTTTCACTGAGGACAGGGGGACATGTCCCCTCCACATTCTGAAATTGCATTTTTGTCCCCCCTAGTTTTATTATTGGAATGTGATACAAAACTAGGCAACAGTGTGCTTTAGGACCATGCGGACGCCTCCGAGTGATCGGGTAGGCTGTTCAGAGTGTTTATCCGACCGTATACATTTTCTTTTAAAAATTAAAAAAGTTATGCCCCCCCTCCACTTCTAAAACCAAAGTTGCGCCCCTGATCCAAACTGCCCCTCTCTATTGGAGTTCTCTGTTATGTGTTTCTTTGCTACTCTGTACAGTCACGGACTGACCGGCCCTGTTCACGGGCGCCGCACATCAATCTGACAGTAACAGTCAACACTGAGTGGAAGTGTGGACGTCGGGAGAGTATCAGTGGTGTGTGTGTACCTATGTGTGTGTGTGCGCGCATGTCTGTGTGTATCTGTGTGTGTGTGTGTGTGTGTGTGTGTTTGTGTAGAAACATTACCACAGAGTACTAGCAGTTCCCAGAGTGTGATTCCCTGCTACTCCGGGCAGAAAGACTGCAGATAATTACCCAGGGCTGGCTGGTTGTCTGGTGGCTCCCTGACAGACAAGAAAATGCCAGCAGGCACCAATTGCCCTGCTGCATTTACGAGGACATGCAGCACTCTAACGGTCAACCTCCTGACCATTTAAAACACACAAATGAAGTGACCGAAGTGTTAAGTCACTGGGTTTCCTGGAACTGGATCAGTTCTACGCGGTTCATAGGTATCGAAGGTGACATCTATTGGAAAGGAAGTAGAAAGTCTCTAGGAAAAGACATGTGAGATCAGGACATATGTAGCCTGTTCACACACATCTGTTTGTGCTTTAGCCAAGTCCTGTCCCGTTTGTTGTCATGCCCAACATGTATGACATGAAGTTTGCTAAAGCACAAACAGCAGGCGACCAGGCTAGGCCATATGAACATCTGTGATATGCCTGCTAGAAGAGTGCATGAAGCCAAGTGTAAGGTTTACTGTCAATCAAGTTCAATAAACATTTTCAACCCTCATCCTTTAGTTAGGGATTCTCACATATGGTAAGATGACTGTTTGTAGAGAGACTAGCAGACCGGATCCATTTCATTTATTCATTTCTTGTCTTAATGGAGTACAGATTGAGTGCAGACTGGAAAGATTTGGCATGGGTCTCCAGATCCTCAAAAAGTTCTACAGCTGCACCATCGAGAGCATCCTGACCGGTTGCATCACCAACTGGTATGGCAACTGCTCGGCATCCTACCGTAAGGCGCAACAGAGGTTAGTGCATATGGCCCAGTACATCACTTAGGCCAAGCTTCCTGCCATCCAGGACCTATATACTAGGCGGTGTCAGAGGAAGGGCCAAAAAATTATCAAAGACTCCAGTCACCCAAGTCATGGACTGTTCTCTCTGCTACCGCACGGCAAGCGGTACTGGAGCGCCAAGTCTAGGTCCAAAAGGTTCCTTAACAGCTTCTACCCCCAAGCCATAAGACTGCTGAACAATTAATCAAATGGCACCCGGACTATTTACATTGACCCCCCTTTGTTTTTACACTGCTTCTACTTGCTGTTTATTATCTATGCATAGTCACTTTACCCCTACCTACATGTACAAATTACCTTGACTAACCTGTACCTCTGCACATTGACTCGGTACCGGTACCCCCCTGTATACAGCCTCGGTATTGTTATTTCCTTGTGTCACTTGATATAAAAAATGTTACTTTAGTTTATTTAGTAAATATTTTCTTAACTCTATTTCTTGAACTGCATTGCTGGTAAGCATGTGACAAATAGAATTTGATTTGAGATAGATTCATCCTCATTCTCAGCTTTCCAAGTCAGTTTACCAGCATTCTTTTACTGATTGATGTCGAAACCTTTGCAGACGATAGGCCACCCATTTTGATCAAGGCACAATTATTGATTAGGGGCTCCCGAGTGGCACAGCGGTCTAAGGCGTCACTACAGATGTCACTGAGGCGGTCTGAGGCGTCACCCTGGTTCGATTCCAGGCTGTATCACAACCGGCCGTGATTGGGAGTCCCATAAGGCGGCGCACAATTGGCCCAGCGTCGTCCGGATTAGGGTTTGGCCGGGGTAGGCCGTCATTGTAAACAAGAATTTGTTCTTAACTGTCTTGCCTAGTCAAATAAAGGTGAAATATAGATTTTTTTAAATAATAGATTTTATTTCTGAGTCATACATTTTTTTTCATAAAGAGATGTCTTCATAAATTAACTCCTCACATTAACATGAGTAAAATTGACCTGTGTGGCAAAGAGAAGTTAATTGTAACAATGTGTTCCTGTTCAAAGGACATTGACGAGAAACAGACTGGTAAAACACGCAAACTAGTACAGCCAGGAGGCTTTATTAAGAGGGGTAAAACAGTTCAGCATTTATGTTTTACTTGTAATTATGGTGACTTATTTTTTTTTGGACTATTCATCAGAATTCTGCTCGCTATGGGGATTTATGAAACTTGTATGAAAAGCCATTCAGGAAAATATGATAAGACCTGACACTAACAACACATTCACGACATTATTCTTTGCTATGAAAAGTGAAATTGGTTTGTTGCTATGGAAACACTGCATACTATGGCAATTTATATTGCTCTCTGACAATAAGGTATTTTTCCTCCCAACAATGGATTTGTAAGTACACACTCTGCTCTAAAAGCAAGGCGGATCCTGTTTAATTAGCTTGCTGTTCATTGCTAAATGCAGGTAAACAGACAAAGTAGGGATAAGCCTTTATTTTTTTCCAGAATTTTAAAACCCATAATCATTTAACACCAGCAGGAACAAAAAACCCTGCTTCAGTCTGGAAAGCAGAGCAACGCCCCCAAAACCCTGAAGTTTGGGAGAAATCTGCAGCTAAACTCCCCTATAGTACAACCTCATTATAAGCCACAGCCGACAAACTGGATTTTCATCTGTCCCCAGTCTACTTCCTTAATGAACTTTTAGTTATTCAGAGCACTGAGCAGAGCCTAGTGTTATTCATTGGAGGCACCTATCCCCAAGAGTATGATTTTTGTTGCATTTAGTCCCATCACTGGAAAGCTTGAAACACCAAGCCAAGGACAAAAAAGCTTTCCCGTTGGCTCATGGCAACACTGCACCTGACCTGGCTTCTTCGTGATCAAAGTTGTTGAGCCATGAAGAAATTTAAGTGGCAGGGAGAAATTATGAAATTTCAATGTTTATGACTCAGTGAAAAAGGCTCAATATTATTTGCTTCACGTCGCTTAGTGGAAATGCCGTGAAATACAGTCCATTTCACAGGCTGCTAGTTACAGCAGGGGCTAATGGCAATTGTAGCTATTTACCCACTCTCAATTAAACACTTCAACCAGTCTACTAGGAAACACACAGTGCAGAAAAGATTTTTGGAATTACTTTGCTAGATAACATGGTTTAAATGGATCATGTCCGATGAACACAACATTTCAAAATCTTACTGTGAGCATAGCTAACAAATGGGGGTTAGGTAGGAAATATGAAGCATTACTTTGTCAGGAAAGTAAAACCTTGGTCTATGACCAACTGTTCACCCCCCCCCCCCCCCCCCCAGAAAAAGACATGCCATTAAAACCTAGCTCTAGACCTATTGCAGACCCAACTTGATGTTGTGGCTATGTGTGGGAACAGCACAGCACAGCCAGAGGCAGTAGCTGTGCTGTAGGTCCCTTGGAGAACCAATAGTGAGGCATTGTTGACATCTATTAACTAGAAACATGCTGGGCCAGCTTGTCCCCTGCAGGGCCGGACAATCTTTTTCGAATTTCCAACCTGTCAAATAATAGTCACTCTGCCAGTCATGGAGGAGCAAATTGTAAGTATCTATTTTCTAAAATGTATTGTAGGAGGGCTAAACGTATTCATGGACTTTGTGTATTTATTGGTTGCATCTAAATTACCCCCCCCACCCCACATATAGCCACTCCTATACTGTAATTTTTTCTGCCTACATCCCCCCTCTATTACCTACTGTGAAAAATGTGGATCATTACTTTGCGCTTGACCATCCTTTGTCAAAGTAATTGTCACCTCTCCTTGGAACAGAAACACATCCGTCAACAGGGATCAGATACGCCCGGCACGGAGCCTTGACACCTGAATGGTGACTGAAGTACTTAACCGCTTTTACTGCATGGATACTTCAAACTCATAGCCTAAGTCCTTCACTGTACATTTCTCTTAGGAGCTGCTGGCGATAACATCATCCAGCACCTTGTGTCTGCCTCGAGGGTTTCGCCATTGTGTGTTCCTGAATGTAGTGGAATGACTGAGGGTATCTTAAGGGGAAAAACCGAGATGCATTCCGTTCCCCACCATATCTGTACACAGGTTCAGACCCTTCTCACCTCTCCACCATACTTTTCGCTTATGCATTATTCATGTAGGCTTCCTCAGTACTTCAACTAGGAAAGGGACATTTCAAATTCAGGCCTTACTTTGTGACACATGTGGAATGTGGTTGTCTTATCCCTTGATATATATAATTCTTCTTCTTCCACAAGATATAGTAGGTCTATATAATAATATTCAAATCAATAATTAATGGTCTGAATATCCAGAAATAACAACTACAATAAATCAGTCATGTTTGTACACTATAAATGTGTCCTCTAGGGGTTATTGCTTTTTACACTTAGATCCAGAGCAGCTATATGAAGAAAAAAAACCTGATTGTACTTTGCACATCTGTACTCTGTCTTGCTCTTTACTAGCTTAACTCAAACACAGAGAATCAATCAGGTAGGCTCTTTTAAAACAACTTTTTGGGGTCATTGAACATGAAATGAAAACAGGAACGCTATGAAGATGAAGATTCTAAGTGACCCACAGAGACTTCCGTTCCTCCATCTCTTTTTTTTCCCCGGAGAAAAACACGCCATTACCATGTCTCCCGGTTGTAAATAATTGGCATGAAGCGACTTTTATTTCGCCTTATCAGAAGAAAAGAAAAGAATTCATTCCATCTGTCCTCCATGAAAGTAGTTTACATATCATATTGATATGCAAGTTTAAGGCATAAGGAAATGCTGAAAGAAACCCACGCGAGCTTAGGAGAAATGAGGCTGCGCTCCAGATGACTGGCTGTAATTAGGAGCAATGTTGAACTGCATGAAGCTTATGTTAACTGATTTCCCTCTTTAATCAGTTCTAATCTCCAGTCATTTTTTACAGCACAATACATTTTCTTTCATAAAGTCAAATGAATAAATAAAAATATAGCTGCTCCTTCAAAAGCGTCTTTGGTTAAGTCTGTAAGTGCCTCCGATATGTTTCTTAATTATTAGACCTGTTCCTCAGGAGAGGCCAAGCATTCAGGACCACAATTGCAATGGAAATCCCTTGATATATATTTGAATAAGATTTGATCATTAATGGGAGTAATGAGTATGAATTGGTCATAATAAGCGAAGCGAATGACCATCCCTTGTGTCATGAAAATCATTTGCATTGGCGGGGGCAGGCGATGAGGTGTGCAAGAGTTGGGGTCAACCTGAGCAAAATATAGTGGAATATAAATGTCCAAATTAGATTAAATATTCAACCTTCACGACTTTATTTGATTACGGAAGATTCAGGGGAAAACAGTACCTGGGACTTTCTATGCCCCATGCTGTTTTGAAGCAACGTGAGATGCACCATTGAAACCAAACAGAGGGGAGCACGAATAGGGTTCACATGGTCAGCCAGGACACCTGATCCACTGAGGGAAAGAGAAAGTCCAGATGTTTGAGACAGAGAAAAGGAAGTAAGAGAGAGAGAGAGAGAGAGAGAGAGAGAGAGAGAGAGAGAGAGAGAGAGAGAGAGAGAGAGAGAGAGAGTAAACAAGAACTAGAACTAGAGAGAGAGAGAGAGAACAAGGGAAAGAAAGATGCAGAGAGAGAGTATTTATTGGTTGAGTGAACATAAGAAAATGAGAGAGAAAGAGGGAGCTTTTAGATGAGACATCAGGAGGATTACGAGTTGTCTACTCCACCAAGGTATATGAGCCGACTTGGTGGAGGGTGGAGATAGAGAGAGACAGAAAGAGTGAGAGAGAGAAAGACAGAGAGGGAGAGAGAGAAATAAAGAAATAGAGAGAGACAGAAAGAGTGAGAAAGAGAGAGAGAAAGAGAGAGAAAGAGAGAGACATATGCAGAAAAGTAACTCATACCTGTAAAATATGGTGGTGGATCTTTGATGTAATGGGGCTATTTTGCTTCCACTGGTGCTGGGGCCCTTGTTAAGGTCAACGGCAATTGCTGAGTGCAAATTCTGTGCAACTTCCGGCTCGTGTTTACTGTGAACACTGAGGCCCGCTTCAGGTTAGTCTTAACAGTAGTCAATTTGGACGCTGTGGCTATTTGATCATAATGTAGGTCTACCAGAGTGGCCTACCATCATCAAAACCAATGGAGAAAATGCATCCCATAACATTTTAACATGGAAATAGCTGTTCTATAGTTCAGCCTTTAGGGTTAATACCTCACTAACTAGCAAAGGATATGAACAAATGTACACACGTCACTACATGTAGCTCTCACTGATCTCAAAACAAGCGCATCTACCCACAACCGCTGATGCTGTAAACACAGTCCAGTTCAAAGTGAATGGCACAGATCCATATATGGCAATGGTCTATTTGCATATACAGTAGACCTACTGCAGCTCTGATTGGTTATGGCGCACCGGTCTGTGTAGAGTAAGGGTCCTGCCTGTCTATACAATAAAAGCCTACTCCAATGTGTTCTGCCTAAAACAAATCTCTTGCATAGTTAGTTTTGCATACTAAGTCTTGCATAGTTCGTTTTGTTTCGGTATGTTGCATTAACAGTGGCTAATATTGCGTTGATTCGATCACAATTCCCACATAAAAGGGAAATGTTGATAGTGTTAACTAACGGGGAAAACTTGAGTGAAGTTCAATCTCGTGCTTCTCTGCGAGCACTGATACTTATTCTGCGTGGCAGTCGCAGGGAGCTGCGCGCCTGTGCACAGTTTAGAGGGAACATTGTTTGGAAAGATTTTATATAGAGAAATGGCATAAGATCCCTCCCAATGTGTTCTCCAATCTCATAAAACATTTTAGAAAAAGCCCCAGTGACAATATCATCCCCAGGTGAGGTATTGAAAGCTATTGAAAACAGGGGTGTCAATAATTTTGACCCCCACCAATATAGCTACGTTTTTTTATTATTTATTTCATACAGTCATTTTTGCTCATCTTTATCAAGGGTGTCAATCATTTCCGACCCCACTGTAGCTTCCTCTGTCACTACAGGAGACGCATACAGATATCTGATCTTTGTTAGTTTCATGACAGTTCATTCTAAGGTGTACAGTTTGATACCACTCCATAGTAAATCCTAGCAACTCTTTTCCGTTTCATTGGGCGTTTATATAGCAGATATGATTGTTGTTTTGTTACATGTATGTAGTATGATGGGTGGAAAAAATGTATCTACCCTATTAGAAAGTCAGAACAGTGCACTTTAGAAGGCAGATGGAATGTTTGCATTTGACTTAGGTTTAAGGATAGAGAGTCTGGTATATTTTGTGTTGAAATCTTCTTGATTTTTCCCAGGTGCAGTTTGAATGAAGGAAATGTAAAGCAATATGGTTTCCACTCTGGCCAGGTGAGGCGATATCACAGAGATCCTGAGGGCTGTGTGTTCTTCACACATGCCCAAGACTTGTTCCCTTTGGTTGACTGCGGTTCAAGCTATATACCTGTGATGTTTACAAATAGGATTACTCCCAGTTTCCCACAGAAGTCTCCCAGAAATACCACTAAATCCATGGGCGAGTGTCCTAAAGCAGCCTGGGTGTTTGATACACTGGTCCCATTGTATAACCTTTTTCATATCCCGCTTAAGCCGCTCCCTTATCTAAATGAGCAGAACAGCCTCCTCATCCAACATGGCGTTTCCATTTTCCCCAGAACACACTCATACATTGGGACCGGAGCACACAGGGAGCATGCAAGGGCGCAAGAGAGGCGGGGGTCAGAGAAATGAAATGCACAGTAAATATACCGTAATATTTTGCCATTGATAATAACAGCAAATAAAGCTGAAAGTACAGTGGTAGACCACTGGAAGAAGCAATTATGATTTATTAGCAAAAAAAATATTAAGGCAAAACATGCAGTAAACCTAATAAGCAAGGTGAAGTGCCACATTTAGAATTTATGAGCGAATGTTCAACATAACCAGCTGCATTTGAATAACTGAACAGAGATACATACAAAGCGTTTATAGTGATGTGACAAATGAAAAAAAACAACGTTTAAATGGCCATTTTTTTCTGTTTTCCATTAAAAATAAGAACGATTCATAAAATGCAGCAATGATTTGGGTCTCACAGTGCATCCCTTCCAGATGGTTAAGCATTGCACCTGTACAACCATTCATTTACCTAAATTCCATGATGCAGTGTGCATTTCCTTCTCATTTAACTTCTCAATGTTTTGAAAAACTAGACTTTGCTGCGGTCATTTTTCCAACTGTTAACGATGATGATGTAGTGGTGGAGAGTCGACATAATTGATTCCTCAGCTCAACTTTCATGTTGACTCCCGATGTTGACTCCCGTTTCTTAGTGTCAAGATTCTTAAGATTCAGTATTTTTGGAACAGAGGAGACTGATTAGTTGCCGTACTTCCGAAAACACGAACACTAGCATCTTTCATAGTGAGCTAGCCAGGGACAGAGAGAGAGGGGAGGGGCGCAGTATAGACAGAACCGTGCACTAGGCCTATTTGCAATCAAAATCTGTATCTCGCAATGGAATGCTATATCTTGCAATTTATTGGCATGCAATGTCTCGCAACTTCAGTAAAGCAGGGCCTATCATCAATTAATAGGCTAGGTTATTCTAAATGCAACAGACCGAAGACATGAACACACATTTCCATCATTAGCAAAAAGAAAGAGCAGGGGTGTAATCATTAGTCCAAACAGTTTCAAACCTGAACATTTTGCAACTAAAACAAGAGTTTCTATTGGACAAATGTCCCTCCCAGTTTTGTTCCGTTTGCTTCCGTTTAACAAATGTTTCGCAACAGAATCGGCGTAATGAATACGCACCAGGCAGGGGAGAGAGAGGAGGGGGCAGGAAAAAAGAACCATGATGCGCATGTCTCATTTCCCGCGCAAATGAACCAAGTAGCCTAAAGTTTGCCTCTTCCTCTCTCATTTTATTTAAATTACACAACTTTCCCCAGGCCTTTATAGGCTATCGTCTAGTTAGGCTATAACATGGAAAAGAATATGTTTTGTTATAACTGCACTGTGATTTATATTGTGGGGAGGAATAGGGGAATTTGAACAGTTCTGGACAGGTTTCAATCAATATTTCTGTGTACAGCGCAACATCAATTGCTTTACACTCCCTAAATCCACTGGTTGTTCTGAATCATATGCGCTATTGAAAGTGCAGCTGTGAGATTTACAGACACAGGAAATCGTCTATTTGCATAGGGAGAGACATCACATTTTCTGGCCTATCCAGACAAAGGAACGATTTCCTGTGCCTTTGGACCTCGTAGCTGAGCTTGCAATTGCTTAAATGAAACAAGAGAGTCTAGCGGAAGCAACAATTAATCTCGCTGTGATGTTCTCAGATTGATGTATAGCTATCAATAGGAAAAAATACAAAATTATTGTGTAGCATTGAAACAAGACCACTTTCTCTTGGTCACAGTAAAACGAAATCACTTGGTGCGTAAAGCTGATGTTGTAATGAGTCAGCACACATTTGAATGGTGTCTCTGCATTGCTCAGTGGACATTTGGCAGAAAAGTCTCTGTTGTCAGTTACATGAAGTGGTGCCAATATTGTATTGTCATTAAGTATGATCATTTTTATTTAATAGTTATAAGAAAGGTGAAATCTTATAGTACGTCATTTATTATTCGATTGTTCCTATATTTAGAAAGCATTTCAATAATTTCAAGCCCTACTGCCCCACACGATTTTTCATAATATTTGTACAGTGCATTCTGAAAGTATTCAGACCCCATGACTTTCTCCACATTTTGTTACGCTAGACTTATTCTAAAATGGATTAAACTACATTTTTCCTCATCAATCTACACACAATACCCCATAATGTTTTTGTAAATGTATTAAAAATTAAAACAGAAATACCTTATTTACATAAGTATTCAGACCCTTTGCTATGGGACTCGAAATTGAGCTCAGGTGCATCCTGTTTCCATTGATCATCCTTGATCATCTTTGTTTCTACAGCTTGATTGGGGTCCACCTGTGGTAAATTCAATTAACTGGACATTATTTGGAAAGGTACACACCTGTCTATATAATGTCCCACAGTTGACAGTGCACGTCAGAGCAAAAACCAAGCCATGAGGTCGAAGGAATTGTCCATAGAGCTCCAAGACAGGATTGTGTCGAGGCAATGATCTGGGGAAGGGTACCAACAAATTTCTGCTGCATTGAAAGTCCCCAAGAACACAGTGGCCTTCATTATTATTAAATGGAACCACGAAGAGGGCCTTGGTCACAGAGGTGACCAAAAACCCGATGGTCACTCTGACAGAGCGACCATCCAGTTCCTCTGTGGAGATGGGAGAACCTTCCAGAAGGACAACCATCTCTGCAGCACTCCACCAATCAGGCCTTTATGGTAGAGTGGCCAGGCGGAAGCAAAGCCTCAGTTAAAGGCACATCACAGCCCGCTTCGAGTTTGCCAAATGGCATCTAAATGTATCTCAGACCATGAGAAACAAGATTCTATGGTCTGATGAAACCAAGATTGAACACTTGGGCCTGAATGCCAAGTATCACGTCTGGAGGAAACCTGGCAACATCCCTATGGTGAAGCATGGTGGTGGCAGCATCATGCTGTGGGGATGTTTTTCAGCGGCAGGGACTGGAAGAGTAGTCAGAATCGGAGGAAAAATGAACAGAGCAGTACAGACAGATCCTTTTTTATATATATTTTTTTTCTCGTACTTTTACCCCTTTTTCTGCCCAATTTCATGATATCCAATTGGTAGTTACAGTCTTGTCACATCGCTGCAACTCCCCTACGGACTCGGGAGAGGCGAAGGTCGAAAGCCATGCGTCCTCCGAAACATGACCCTGCCAAACCGTGCTGCTTCTTGACACACCGCTCGTTTAACCGGGAAGCCAGCCGCACCAACGTGTCGCCACAAGGAGTCGCTAGAGCGCAATGGGACAAGGAAATCCTGGCAGGCCAAACCCTCCCCTAAGCCGGATGACGCTAGGCCAATTGTACGCCACCTCATGGGTCTCCCAGTCACGGCCGGCTGTGACACATTCTGAGATCGAACCCAGGTCTGAAGTGACGCCTCAAGCACTGCGCCACTCGAAAGGCCTGTACAGACAGATCCTTGATGAAAACCTGCTCCAGAGCGCTCTGGACCTCAGACTGGGGCGAAGGTTCACCTTCCAACAGGACAATGACCCTAAGCACACAGCCAAGACAACGCAGGAGTGGCTTCAGAAACAAGTCTCTGAATGTCCTTGAGTGGCCCAGCCAGGGCCTGAACTTGAACCCGATCGAACATCTCTGGAGAGACCTGAAAATAGCTGTGCAGCGTGTGGTGGCTAATTTCTGCATTACCAAATGAGGAGAGTTACAAACTTCACACACCAGTCAGAGTTATACTTATACTACATCTTTAATAATAAGAGCTTTACAAAAGCACTTTGACTTTCAATGATGCGCTATCTCTAATGAACCATTGAAAAGTGACAACACAAAAGTACAAAGATCTTTTATAGCCAAGATACACCCCTCTCAACGTACATGACGAACCACAGATACATAGAATGGGTCCCAAGGTTAAGTTTTGTAAGAAAGATATCTATAAAACATAGCAGACAGCTACTGCTGTGTGAACAGTTTTCATTGTATAGACCAGTGTCTGGTCCTCCTACTCCAAACTGGAACCGTCTCTCCCTGGTACGCTATAGAACAGAATCATTAGCTCATGTTCTCTGGAATGCTCTTTAGGCTTTATTACCCAAAGCCATCGTAAATCTCCTCTGTCAGTGCTCTCTCATAGAGGCCCATCCTCAGTAAGACACACACACATATGTAGACAATGTTCCATTCTGTCCTCTTCCCTTTCTGATATTCTGCATAGCACCAGGGACATGTGAAAGACAAGCCTGACCTCTCCGCTCTCTGGGCCCCAAGTGACTGAGCCCCAGCTAAGGGAAAAGTGCAACTGCCAACATTCATTATCCAAAGGGATACATTCTAATGACAAGTATCTCACATAAGCATATTATGCAAATAAAACATCTTAATTATCTATGTTACACAACTAATTCTGTTTCATCCGCCACAAGCGACTCTCCCCATCCAACCTGACAGAGCTTGAGAGGATTTGCAGAGAAGAATGTGAGAAACTCCCCAAACACAGGTGTGCCAAGCTTGTAGCGTCCTACCCAAAAAGACTCAAAGGTGCTTCAACAAAGTACTGAGTAAAGGGTCTGAATACTTTCTGAATGCACTGTACTTTAGCTTGTGTCCTCAAAAGTGAGTACACCTCAGCAATTTATAACTATTATTACCAGAAAGGTGAGTTCAAGACTTTTCAAAAACTATGCAGCATTACCAGTTATTGTTTATGGCCAGCTCATGATTGGCTATGTCTATTTTGACGGAAATGTACATTTTGCCCTAACGTTCAAGTGAAGACTTTGGGAGTACATATTATATTATTGCAATTTTCAAAACCTAGGCACATCTCTTTGATAATATATGTATCTTAATCATTCATTGAAGGTGGGAGCTGCTACAGTAGTCCTGTGGCAATTCACAAAAAGAATGGCTCCCTATTAAAATAGATACAGTTTGTCTGGCTGTTATCCTGCTGCAAATTAAAGTGCACTGATTTGGTAGAAACACAATCAATTGGCCATTGTTTCACAGCCATGTGAATGAGAGGTCCTATTCTCATCAGTTATCTGATGCAAATACCCACAAGGCTGACCTCAAGAGGAAAAAAAAATGTCTGTAAGTAATGTGCAAATCATGATGATGATCATGGTAAATTGTCACTGTGCAGACTAGTGTTAATGCAATCCTTGGAAAGGATGGCTAAGAGCCAGGGGCTATATCAAGTGTTTGGTTGCTAATGAGAATACTGTACCTTGTGATTCAGTGAAGCTCCATCCTGCTTGCAAAGACAAGCAAGAGGAAAGCACAATAGCAAGGTTGTGCAAAAAGTTCCACAACTCTCAAACTATGTTTGGGTTAGCAAGGTCATTTCAATACGTATCAATCACTTGCAATTCAAAAGAGCACCTTGGAATAGTTTGACACATACCGTAGGATAACTTTTCGCAGTGCTTTCAAATCTCCCCTGGTCTCAATTTAGATGTACACCAAGTGGAATTTTGGACAGTTGGAAGCTACATTTATTTTTTCATCAGTGAAATGTCTGTAATCTGTCTCTTTGAGAACACTTAAATCTCCCAATAGGAAATGTGATCTAAGGGTGTGACGATAGATTAGGACACATTAGTATTAAACTAAACCGCTGTATATAAATACAGTGGAAATAAGCCTGGTGATGTATCTAGCTTGAATGTTCATTGACACATGCAACTCGACTATGTGATAGCTGAATGGGGTTTCCTTACCTGTGATTGGTTTAATCAGAGGTGGGTGGAGTTACATGACCACGGATGGACACAAGGTGAAAGGTCAAGAACATATACAGAGAAAAGACAGAAGAGACATTGTTAGACTAGACATTTTTGTATAATTTTAGCAAATTCAAATATCAGATAAGATGACTGTTTGGACAGTTTTCAGTGGGTCGATATGACATAGCTGTGGCTTATAGGGATAATGGACTGTATTCCTATGCCCTTAGATTTGAGTGTTGCTATGTTTTTCTGTATGACAGAGCGGAGTCAGTTAGCTATTATATTCAAACATATTACTTATGATTGTCTCACGGTACAAATGATCTCGAAAGAGGGGTTGAATGGCCATTGTTCCTTATTTTTTCTATTGTGTAGTCATATTATGGAAACAACACGAAGAAGAGCCTCTCCACAATCAAAAACCAATGACAAGAATGCTGTCGGGCTACAATTTGAAATGCATTGAGAGTGCCACAGTGGTGGGCTGTGGCGTGTGGAAAGAGCAGCAGTTTATCCCAGTATTTGACACTTTTTCACAAAGGTGCATGAAAACACAGAAACCTCAAGCCAGCATGATTGAAGTCCTTGATGATTTCCCAGAGTTCATTTCGGGGTCACATGTGGCTGGATAAGTCTAATTCCTTCCAATGGTTTGGACTACAGCAGCCAAACTCAACAGGCGGACCGCAGTCCGGGTCCGGACCCAGAGAAGTGTCAATACGGACCGGACAACATCGCATTTTGTTATGTAAAAGTCAATAAATAATTTTTAGACAGCTTTCAAAAATCGACCTGACACAGCGGCCTCTCTAACTCAGCAACCTCTCTTTCTCTCTCGAAGCAACGCCCACCTCTACTAGTGCCCAGTCTAATCCAATTGCATGGCTATATGCAATCACATCATTGCAAATATCTGCAAATACGGTGGGATAAGCAGGCAGAAAGAAACAGAAAGATTAAACCGTAGTTCAACTGTTAATATCACAGATATGAGCTTAGTTGCCAGTATCTTTTTTATTATGGCTTGAAAGGAAAAAAATGGACGCTGAAAACCGTATATTCATAGACGAGTGAACAGATAAGTATATATTAATTCTCATCGCAACTAGCACAAAATCAATGTGTCTGATACGCAGCGAGTTCGTAGCCCTCGTGAAAAGTGCCAAATTTAAGCTCCATTATGACACCAAGCATAGTACTTTCGATCAGACGTATCACCTGAACACAGAGGGGAGAACAAATAAGATGAACCAACTCAAATCCCAATATGAGAGGTCCACCCAAGTCATTGTCAATTCCCTGACAGTCCAACAACATTTTCTGACGCTAAGATGGTAAAAGAATGCATGTGTGAAGTTGTTGACACCTTGCTTGAAGGTAAATAAAAAGATGTCAGATTCCACAGCAATGAGGAGAACTGAAATATTAGCTGAAGATTTAACTTCCCAACTTGATGTCATTCAGAA